>NW_021963083.1:0-232185 GCF_901765095.1 Microcaecilia unicolor | reverse complement strand
GGATTTGGTTTACCTATTGCTATTCCCGTTTGGCTAGGAGGGTGAGTAGTACTGTTTCAGTGCTGTGGAGGGGGCGGAAACCTGACTGGGATTCGTGTAATATTGAGATTTATTTATGTAATCTGTAAGTTGTTTGGTTACCAAGCTTTCTGTCAGTTGACTACCAACGGGATCGATGCTACTGGATGGTAGTTGGTGATTTCATTTTTTTTTCTTGGTGTCTTTTGGTATTGGGTGAGTAGGATATTGCCATTTTCCTTGGAGAAGAGACCCTGTTGAAGCATGTAATTTAAGTGGGTATGAGGTCAGTTAAGCGGTCCGGGGCGGATTTCATTAGATAGCTGGGACAGGTGCCCAGTTTGCAATGAGTGTTGGAGAACCTGCTAATCGCCTGTGTGACTGTTTCGATGGTAAGGGGGGCGAAGTTTAACCAAATCCGGTCAGCCAGATATTCTTCAGTGGTTGGGTCCAGCTCGTTGAGGAAGGTTTCGATGTCTGTGTTGTCCTGAGGTAATGTGCTATGTAGGTTTACTATTTTTTCATTGAAGTACTTAGCAAGTTTGTCTGCAGTAGGGATGTCTGTATTCGTTGTAGTGACGAAGTGGTGTTTAGGAGTTTGTTCACGAGTTGGTATAGTTTCTTTGTGTCTTTGTAATCTGTCCCTATTTTAGTTTTGTAGTATGATCTTTTTGTCTGTCTTATTGCATATTTATATTTTCTTTGTATTTGTTTCCATGTGTTCAGTGTATGTTCATATCTTTTGTTTTTTTCCATGCTCGTTCGAGTTTCCTGGTATGCGTTTTAACATTTCAGTTCATCATTGAACCATGGTATCGAGTTGTGCTTGCGGGAGGTTCTTGTTTGTAAGGGTGCAATTTCATCTAGTATGCTTTTGCATCTTTTATCCCATTCTATGAGGTAGTTTGTGGAGTCTGTTTGTGCTGTCCATTCGTTATTGTATATCAGTTGCCAGAATGTTTTCGTGTCTACTTGACCTCTTGTGCTGTAGGATGTGCGTTCTTGTATTTGTTGTACACCCTTCTTCGCCAGTGTAGGGGCAGGTTTAGTTTGTAGTGGTCGGTCCAGCATGTTTCTGTCCATTTGATATCTGTTATTGTTAAGTTCTGGTCAGTTGAAAGTTTGTGTGAAAGAGATGAGTGTGTACCCTTTGGCGTGGGTTGCTTGGATTTGTGGCCATTTGAGATCCCATAAGCGGAGGAATTCCTTGCATTCTTGTGAGTTGGTGGAGTTTGGGTCTTCTAGGTGAAGGTTTAGTCTCCTAGTATTAGTATATTGGAGTTGGTTACACATGTGTTTGAAATTAAGTCCATGAAGTTAGTATGGCTTCGTTCCAGTTGCCTGGAGGTCTGTAAAACAGGACACAATTCAGATGATCGCGTAGGGCTTTGTTGTGGATTCTGATTGAGGCAATTTCAAGTTGGGGTGTTATGGACTCGGCAGTGGTTTCGATGGTAAAATGGGATCGGTAGATTAGTGCTATGCCTCTTTTTCCTTTTCTGGTCCAATGTGTGATTTGGTATCCTGGGGGGCACAGGTCTAGGATTATGAGGTCCTTTTGGTCATGGATCCAGGTTCATTATGAAGAGTAGGTCAAGGTTTTCAGACGTTATCCAGTCTGTTAGTATTGCTGTTTTGTTTACAGCGGATCTGGCGTTGATGTAGCCCACTTGGATTGTTTGGAATGGGTCTACTGTACTTGGTATTGTGTGGACTTTTGTTAGTTGTCGTTTCTTTGTTAAGGTGAGTTTGTTTAGACCTTTCTTTCGCTTCCTTTGTGATTGTCCGCATTTTAGTGTTTCCTTTTTGTTTAAGTTATTGTCAGTTTGATGAGGTGTGGTGTATCTGGTCAATCTTAGATAATTGCGTAGTATGGGTATGATGTTACTTTCTGCAAGTGGGGTGGTTAGTGTTAAGTGGATCAGTGTTAAGGAGTAGATTATTTGGAGTAGTTTGAGGGTATTCATAGTGGTTTCTGTTCCCTGTGGCTACTAATAAGACCGTGTTCTGGTGGATGGATGCGTGATATGACTTTGTTTTTTGTGGAATCTGGAGTTGTGGTCTAGTGTGGTAATTAGTTTGCCTTTCAGCTGTTGAGATCTGTATTGGGTACGCTTTCAGTGATAAGTTAATGAGCAGGGAGAGGGGATGGGGGAGAATGGCTCTGAGTCAGGGTCCTCCTCAATCAGACTCTTAGCAGCTAGTTGCTTCCCATCCTCTTTGCTGAGACGGATTTCAGGGCTCAGATTTCTGGCTTTGGTTGGAGGAGTGTGGTAGCCTTGTTAGTCCACTCTTAAGGTTATCAACAGAAATCAAACAAAATAAAACATGGAAAAGAAAATAAGATGATACCTTTTTTATTGGACATAACTTAATACATTTCTTGATTAGCTTTCGAAGGTTGCCCTTCTTCGTCAGATCGAAAATAAGCAAATGTGCTAGCTGACAGTGTATAAGTGAAAACATTCAAGCATTACTATGACAGTCTGACAGGGTGGGAGGATGGGGGTGGGTAGGAGGTATGCATGGGGGACATCAAAGCATATCATTGATATTCTAACAGGATGGGTGTGGATAGGTGAGGGATGGGGGTGATCAACAGAGACATACAGCTTTATGGTTTATAATGGGCTAGGAACCCCAGATCCTTGTTAAGTCCTTTCTGTTGGGTGTTAAATATTCAATCATTCTGACTTCAAAGGTCTACGTTCTTGTATGGTTTAAAGTTACCTTTCAGGATTCTCACTGTGAAGTCACTGGTACAGGTACTTTAAAACCATACAAGACGTAAGACCTTTGAAGTCAGAATGATTGAATATTTTAACACCCAACAGAAAGGACTTAACAAGGATCTGGGGTTCCTAGCCCATTATAAACCATAAAGCTGTATGTCTCTGTGATCACCCCCACCCCTCACCTATCAACACCCATCCTGTTAGAATATCAATGATATGCTTTGATGTCCCCATGCATACCTCCTACCCACCCCCATCCTCCTACCCTGTCAGACCTGTCATAGTAATGCTTGAATGTTTTCACTTATATACACCTGTCAGCTAGCACATTTGCTTATTTCCGATCTGACGAAGAAGGGCAACCTTCGAAAGCTAATCAAGGAATGTATTAAGTTATGTCCAATAAAAAAGGTATCATCTTATTTTCTTTTCCATGTTTATTTGTTTGATTTCTATTGATGGCTTTGGTTGGAGAAAGAAGGGAGGGGAACTTCAGAGCACTTTCAAGGTAATTAGCACCCAGGTGTGACCGACGCAACACAAAGGAAGGGTGCTAGAAAGACAGAAGGAAGGTAGTTGCCTTGAGTGTTCTTAAAAATGTGGTTAGTGCTGGCACAGTCTCTCAAAAGATTCTTATTTGAAACTTACACAAATCTTCTGTCCCCTTTCCTCAAGGTTATCTTTCTGATAGATGCCTTAAACAGTCCTAATCATTGCTTTTCTTAGCTACATTTCACTCAAATGCAGATCGTCAATTAAGTTTTCCATCAAAAGAGAAACAGATGGCTGCACTTAGCACGTCTGTGTGAGATTCCTAGAGACAGTGCATAGGTTTCCTTTAGTTCCAAGAATCCAAAAGATTCATCAATTATATTCAGTTATAGAATTGAATCAATTAGTTAGGATAAGTTTCTTAACTCACGGATTGCAGGTTGAACTTTAGAGTCTCTGGTTCTGACATCCCTGAGTGGCCCAACCGCTGCGGCTTTTCCCCACGGTCCCAACGGAAGGATAGATGTAGACCCGGATCCAGCTCCAGTCTCACAGCATGAGGAGAGTTATTTAGGGGAGACAGAATATGAGCCAGTTGCTGTGTTTCCAGGGAAACCAGTGAACTTGATCCCACATTTGCAGCCTCACAAACATCAATGAGGCAAGACATTCATAGAGTACTTGAAAGCAGCTCCAAGGAACCCCTGGTGATTCCGTTTGAAATCGCCAGCAGACCTTCCCGTTTCTCTAGTCCGGTTCCCAGCTCTGCGGTTCTCTCTGCTTCAGTCTTGAGCTCTAGTAGGAAGGAGCATCGGACGATGCAGGGCACAGGACCAGTGACCATCTGCTGGGATCGAGTATGGTTCAAAGTGCAGCCCTACAGTCCCCGTGTGCTGAGATCTTTAACTCTGTCCCTATATGCTTTATGATAAAGATCATGAACCATTTGAGTAGCCACCCTCTGGACTGACTCCATCCTATTTATATCTTTTTGAAGGTGCGTTCTCTAGAATTGTGCACTATTGGAAATGAGGTCTCACCAGAGTCTTATACAGGGGCATCATCACCTCCTTTTTCCTACTGGTCATCCTCTCTCTGTGCCCTAAGCATCTTCTAGCTTTCACCATTGCCTTCTCTACCTGGTTGACCACCTTAAGATCATCACATAAAATCACACCCAAGTCCCACTCCTCTTTCGTGTACATAAGAAATGATCAAACTCTGGAATAATAGAAAAGGACTCAATTGACTTAAGTTTGCTAAATCACTGCCAGAAATCGTTCTACTGCCCTGCACATCACCCCTTCCACCACTTCCCACTGTCGCTATTATGTATTTTAGGATTCTTATGTACTCTGGTAAGGCCACTTTTTGCTTATTCTGTTTGAATCCAAATGAGGAAGACTCAAAAAATGTATTAATAAAAGTTATCATCTTTGTTAGTTTTATTGTATGTGAGGTATTTTACTATTAAGGCAGGGATCTGTAGCAATCTTATTGATGCTGCTTTTCCAATAGGCAATGCATTAGTGTTGCAATGTGGCCTATTTATTGGTAAGGTTTTTACCTGAGTTGTGGGAGTTGGTGTTCTATGATCTGACAGGTTTGCTACACATATGATGCATGGATTTTTGGCAGGTTTTTTTTCCCCAACGTGCCTAATGGTGGAGAGTTTGTATGTTAATGGGATGACACCACAATAAAAACAAAGTATTGTGTGGTGCATTCTAAGGGAAAATGTGCTAGTTCTACTTGACATCTGTTCATGGAGGGGTGAGTTCTGTTGATTCATTCTTACATTTACCAACATAGAGGTCCTGTATGCAGTGTATCACACAAGTATTGTCCATTGGGTGTACCCCGACAGAAATAAGGTTAAGAACCACTGTCTTAAAATATTGTAATGCAAGTCAAGAGACAAAGAAGTATTTAATTGTTTCTGACTGGATGTTCTTTCAGAAAAAATCAATTGCATTTGTCCTACACAGGCTCTAAGGTAATAGCACTCGCTGGATACAGTGAATACAGAGCTCAAATGACTCCCTTTTTGATCTGAAAACATATGCTTTCTATGGAGATGTTACCATGTAATTGCCTTCACTGTCAGTTGGTGTAAGGAAAAGAGAAAAAAGAAACTGAAGTATATTTGCTAGTTAATTCAGAGCAGTTATATAATAACATTCATGTTATATACAACAAATATCTGAATATTGGGATGCATATCACCGTTTTGAAGGGTACATAAAATTATGCTTCAAGTTACAATGTTCTGAAAGGCACAAAACAAAAGATAATAAACCCCTGATTTAGCAAAGCAAGATAAATGCTGGCTTCAAAAGGGGAAACAAGGCAGGATATTCACTCTCACCATTTAGCTCTGGAAGCCTATAATTTATCAGTGTTTCCAAACCAGTGTACTGTACCACAGTGGTGTGCCTCCAGATTTTAATCTGGTGTGGCAGAGAAAAGTCATCAGGCTCGGGTCCCAACTAACACCTGGGCTCTGCTCCCTACATCTTCTTGTCTTCCCAAAGTATTTACTCAAGATGCAGGGAATGTTTTAAGTTCAGTAGAAAGATGTTTTGATGCACCGAGATCATAATGTTCAGCTAGTTATTATTGTTGTCAAAATAGATTTTGTGGGTCAGCCAGGTGCCTTTACTTGCCAACTTTAATAAGTTGGCAACTTTAATTGCCCCTTCCTTTCTGAACATGCCACCAGAGCCTTATCCACACCCTTGTTACTTCTCGCTTAGACTATTGCAATTTACTTCTCACTGGTCTTCCGCTCAGCCATCTCTCTCCTCTCCAGTCTGTCCAGAATTCTGCAGCACGACTTATTTTCCGCCAGAATCGTTATGCCCACACTAGCCCACTCCTCAAGTCACTTCACTGGCTCCCTATCCCCTTCCGTATTCAGTTCAAACTCCTCTTGCTGACCTTTAATGCATCCACTCTATGACCCCTCACTACCTCTCATCTCTCCCTACATTCCTCCCCGTGAATTCCGCTCTCTGAACAAATCTCTCTTATCGTCCCCCTCTCCTCCACTGCTAACTCCAGACTTCGTTCCTTTTGTCTTGCGGCACCTTATGCCTGGAACCGACTTCCTGAGCCCATACGTCTAGCTCCATCTCTGTTTTTAAATCTAAGCTGAAAACTCAACCTTTCACTACTACCTTTGGCTCCTAACCCTACTCATTTGCCCTCCTTCTCTCCTGTTCCTCTTTACCAGTAATTCCCTTGCCCGTAAATGACTTGTCTGTTTTTACCTAGATTGTAAGCTCTCTGAGCAGGGACTGTCTCTGTATTTCTCATGTTCAGCGCTGCGTACGCCTGGTAGCACTATACAAATGTATTAGTAGTAGTAGTAGTAGATTACCGTATTTTTCGGACTATAAGACGCACATTTTTTCCCCCAAAATTTGGGAGGAAAATGGGGGGTGCATCTTATAGTCCGAAGGTAGCGTTTTTGGACCGCCGTCCCGTACTTACACGATTCCATGTTCCCTGGTGGTCTAGTGACGTCGGGGCAGGAAAGAGCCCCCTCTTTCCTGCCCATCGCGCTGCTCTCCGTGTTCCTCACTGCTTTTCTGACGGTCTCAGCGAGATTCAAAATCATTTTGAATATCGCCGAGACCGTCAGAAAGCAGTGAGGAGCACGGAGAGCAGACGCGATGGGCAGGAAAGAGGGGGCTCTTTCCTGCCCCAACGTCACTAGACCACCAGGGAACATGGAATCGTGTAAGTACGGGACGGCGGTCCAAAACTCGGACAAGACGCACCGGAGCACCTAGGTTTAGAGGAGGGAAAAAGGAAAAAATTTTTTTTCCTATTTCCCTCCTCTAAAACCTAGGTGCGTCTTATGGTCCGGTGCGTCTTATAGTCCGAAAAATACGGTAAGTTTGATTATAAGCATCATGGTTTCTGCTGGTGCCATGAAACCTACAAAACTTTACTTGAGGTTATGCAAGTTGGCCAAAATTCTACTGCCCACTATTGTTTGGTGCCAAAGCAGGGTTTCTCCTATAGTAGAAGGCCGCCACTGGCTACCTATTGAACAAGAAGCTAAGTTCAAGGTAATGCAAATTAAATTTTAAAGTATTTTATTGTTAGGGGCCCAAGGTATTTCAAGAGCAATTTCTATGGGATGGCATACTCACACCTATGGTCTTTAGAACAGTTGCTGTTAGCTGACAAATTATACGGCTAGTGACTGTTCGGTTAGCTGCTTTTTCTGTCACTTTTTCTGCCCAGTTTGTGGAACTCCTTCCTTGACTTTCTCTGTTTGAAGGATAATCACTTGATATTTATAAGGCATTTGAAAGCATTTTTATTTCAGGAGATTTTCAGTTAGATTTTAATTATGCCTACAGTAATTTGAGAGTCCCCCCCCAAATAAAAATGTCCTCAATTATTGCGTATATGTGACACTTAGGGCCTCTTATCAATGTGAATGGGCTTTGTTGGCATTACCACATGCTAGTGTGCTTTGATAAAAAGAGGCCCATAATTGTTTCTATCTTTAAAACAAAATGTACTATTAGGCAAAGGGAATGTGAATAAACCCAGCACAGTTTTTAAATTATGTATGCAAACAGCTAGCCAATTCGCTAGGGTTCTTTTTGCAACTTGTGTGCCAGCCCTACTGGGATCACAGGAGACACAGACTTTCTGATGGCCTCTGATCTTTTAAGGTAATATGCAAGAGCAATGCTTACAGTCCAGAGTGTGAAGGACCTTCTCACATGGGTTTTTATGGGGTATTAGAAAAAACAACTTTTCCTCATGACGGGGAAAGGTGACAACACTTTGGCAGAATTTAAGGTGGGATTGGAGAATAACCTTGCTATATTGAAACTGAGTGTAAGGTTCATAAGTTACCCAATGGCTTGAAGCTCTCACCCTTCTGACTGAGGTTACTGCAACAAGGAAAAGAACCTTCCAAAATAAGGAACTTCAGAGACGTTGTCTCCAATGGCTCAAAAGGTATTTCATTAATGAAGGTCGAACCATGTTAAGGTCCCAAGGGACAGGAGGATTCTGCAGTGGAGGCCTGATATGGAAAAGAGTGCCTTCATGGAACGTAAGATAATGGTTCAGCTGGAGGCTGGGAGATTATCTACTGGGGCATGGTAGGCTCAAAGAGCACCAAGGTGTACTCTTACGGATACATTTAGATGCCTCATCGATATAGATAAAGTAAAGCTACTTACCTGTAAGCAGGTATTCCTCCGAGTACAGAAAGCCATTAATTCTCACATATGGGTGACGTTATCCAGGGCAGCTGTTGCAAAACACTTTCACAGCAAAAATTTCTCTTAAGAGCTCCCACTGTGCATGAACGAGTGGGTTTTCCCGCCTGCCGCAGAGCGTGAGACCAGCAGTACAGTAAAATATCTACATAAGACAACTCAGAGGGGAGGTGGGAGGTATGTGAGAATTAAAGGCCTGCTATTCTCAGAGAATATCTGCTTTCTCAGAGGACCAGCAGGCCAGATAATTCTCACATGTAGGAATCCCTAGGTACCAGGCTCCACCAAAACAGGACAATAGGAACTTGAGATGGCCAGTTCTAATTATAAGTAACCTGAAACTATATACAATCTGTGTGAGAGTGCAGACTGGAACAGAGCAAAACGGGCTAGGAGGGTGGAATTAAACTCCAAACACCAAACAAATTATGCAGAACGGTCTATCCAAATCGTCAGTCACATCTGATATCTTGCTCAAGGCAACAGTGAGATGTGAATATGTGGACTGAAGACTACGTTGCAGTCCTTGCAAATCGCTTCTATAGAGGAAGATCTTAGTGACTACCAACGCCACCATGACATTATGAGCCTTGACATAAGCCTGAAGAGTCAGCCCAGCCTGGGGCATATGTGAATGAAATGCATCTGCCAGCCAATGGGAGATTGCGTGTTTCCCCAATAGCGACCCCATGCTGTTGGGATCAAAGAAGAAAAAAAAGCTGGGTAGAATGTATATACGGCCTAGTCCCTCCAAGTAAAAGGCCAATGCTCGCTTGCAGTCCAAGGGTGTGCAGTGCGCTTTTACCAGGAGGAGTGTGTGCTTGGGAAAAAATACTGGAAGAACCATAGACGGATTCAGATGGAACTCTGATACAACCTTAGGCAGGAACTTAGGGTGCATGTGGAGAACTATTCAGTTATCATAAAATTTTGTGTAAGGTGGATCTGCTACTATGGCCTGAAGCTCACTGACCCTGTGAGCTGAAGTAACAGCCACCAAAAACAAGACCATCCAGGTCAGTACATCAGTGGGCAGGAACTGACTGGCTCAAAAGGAGCTTTCATCAGCTGGTTGAGGACAATGCTGAGGCTCCATGACTGAGTTGGTCTTAAGACCAGACTCGGAAAGGTGTTGAAAGTATCCAAGTAGGGTCTGTGTAGGCAAGAAACAAGATCTAGTGCCTGCCTCACACCAGACAGCAACTTTCTCCGTTTGGAAAGTTTAACACCCTCTTAGTGGAATCTTTCCTAGAAGCCAGCAAGACCTTGAAGACAGCCTCAGAAAGATTCAAGGAAGCAAATTCTAAGCTCTCAACATCCAGGTTTGAGGGCCAGGTCTGAAGGATGGGATGCAGAAGAGATCCCACGTTCTACGTGATGAGAGTCAGAAAACACTTCAATCTCCCAGGTTTCGGAGGATAACTACACAAGCGGAAACCAGATCTGCCTGGGCCAATAGGAAGCAATCAGAATCAAAATTCCCCAGTCTTGCTTGAGTTTCAGCAAAGTCTTCCCCATGAGAGGGATAGGAGGATACGCATACAGAAGACCATTCCCCCAGTGGAGGAGGAAGGCATCTGACACTAGTCTGTCGTGTGCCCTCACCCTGAAACAGTATTGAGGGACTTTGTGGTTGAATTGAGGGGCAAAGAGATCCACCGAGGGTGCCCCACTGTTGGAAGATCCCACATGTAACACTCGTACTGAGGGACAACTTGGGCGATTGCATGACCCTGCTAAGTCTGTCAGTTAGGGTGTTGAATTTGCCTGCCAGGTATGTGGCTCGGAGAACTATCCTGTTCTGGACAGACAGTGCAATATCTGGACAGCCTCCTGACAGAGGGTATGATCAGGTACTCCCCTGCTTGCTGGTGTAATACATCGCAACCTGATTGTCTAAATGAGTATAATTTCGTTGAACAGGTGATCACAAAGCCTTTAGAGCATTCCAGATTGCCCGTAACTACAGGAGGTTGATATGAAGATCTCATTCCTGAGTTGACTAAGCACCTTGAGTATGAAGCTCATCCACAAGAGCTCCACACCCCAGGCGAGATGCATCCATCATCAACACCTTCTGGGGCTGAGCAATTTGGAATGGAAGTTCCATTGTTAAATTGGATCAAATTGACCACCAGAGGAGAGATGAACCAACTCCAGTGTCACTTGGATGATATCACTTAGGTTCCCGGAGGCCTGATACCACTGGGAAGATAGAGTTCAGTTCTCATGTGAAGATATGCCATGGGTGTGACGTACCATGGAGAACATGTGGCCTAATAACCTCAACATCTGCCAAGCTCTGACCTGCTGGCTGGCTCAAAAAGTCGAGTGGCGGTTGCGACTAGAGTGTCTGCCATTGGCACAAGGAGATAGGCGCGTGCATGCCTTGTGTCTAGCAGGGCTCCAATGAACTCCAATTGCTGAACTAGGAGCAGATGGAACTTAGGGTAGCTCTAGCACCCAAATAGTTCTCCACATGACTCCTGAGCACTGTCCTTCAGTGCTCTTCATCAGCTAATCATCCAGGTAGGGAACACGAACTCCCAGTCTCCGTAGTGACGCTGCACCTACCACTAGACACTTGTAAACCCGGAGCTTATGCAAGGCCAAATAGCAGCACGTGGGTACTGAAGTGACATGTTCCCATCTGAAATCTGAGATACTTCCTCCGGTGGGCTGGAAGTATCGGGATGTGAGTGTAAGCATCCTTAATTCCAGAGAGCATAGCCAATCTTTTTTCTGAATCATTGGGAGAAGGGTGCCCAGGTAAACCACCCTGAGCTTTTCTTTGACCAGGAATTTGTTCAGGGCCCTTAGGTCTAAGATGGAACTCCTCCCCCTCCCCCCCCCCCCTCTGTTTTCTTTGGTACAAGGAAGTACCTGGAATAAAATCCCTACTCTTCTTCCCCTGGTGGAATGGGCTCAACCACGTGGTCCTTCAGAAGGCTGGAGAGTTCCTCTGCAAATACTTCCTTGTGCTGAGAGATGAAAGAACAAGCTCTTGGATGGCAATTTGATGGTTTTTGACACCAATGTAGGGTGTAACCAAGACAGACAATTTGAAGAGGTTAGAAGAGCCACCTTTCCTGTAAAAAGTTCAGTCTCCCCCTCACTGGCAAGTCATCCGGAATGGTCACTGATACAGCAGCTATGCTCTGCTGGAGACAGTCAAAAGCCCATCTCCTGCTTTGACTGGGGAGCTGGCTGGGCCTTGGGCGGTGCACGAAGCAAAGTCCCTGGAACTCCTGGCTCTTGAGAGTGGATTCCACCATTGGGGAACGAATAGGCAACTGAGGCATGTCAAAGCCTGGATCTAATACATGGTATCAATCTTTTTGGGCAGGACAGGGACCAACAGAGGGGACTCCCACTTCTTCACTTGAAAATCTTTCAGGGTTGAGTGAAGTGGGACAGTCACAGCCTCTCTAGGAGGAGAGTCGTAGTGCAGGACCTCAAACACCTCAGCCCTGGACTCGTCATCCGTCTCCAAACAAATTGGAATGACAGCCAACATTTCCCTGACAAAACCTGGCAAGGAAAGGCACTCAGGTGGAGACTTCTTCCTTTCCTCTGGAGGAGGTGTCAGATAGGATACCATAGTTCTCCTCCTCCGAGAAGTACCTGGGGTCCTCATCGGACATCCATGAGCACTCCTCATTGGTGTCAGCAAGGAGCTCCTCATGGGTGAGCTGAGACTGAGCCTGCCTCAAGAAAGAGAAACCATGTCCTTGTATGGAGGGCCGTCGAGGTGTAGGCTCCACCTGCAACTCTGGCGACGCTTTCTCCACCAACATTGAGGGGGTGCCAGCACGGGCAGATGTTGATATTGATACCACATGTGGCACCAGGGTCAGAGGCCTCATCGCAGGCTAAGGGCCTATCAGGGCAGTAAGAAGAGGTATGGCTGGTGGAAGCACCCCAGACGCTGATGCACTCTGCTGAAGGAGCCGTGATAAATTCTCATGGAGAATGGCATGGATGCGCTTATCGAGGACCGCAATCAGAAAAGGCTAGGGTGTCAGGTCAGAGGCAGCCTGCTGAATTGTTGGGGTCGGTGTGGGTGACTGCTCCTGGTTACATGGAGACCCACATATTGGAACCTCCTTGATGGAGGGAGCGCTCCTCCTGGTACCGATGCTTCTTGGCGACCAGATCCCTCGGTACCCCAGTACTCCTGACACCATGCGTCAAGTGGAATCCATGCAGATTCTTCTTTGGCCTTCGCCCGATGTTGGTCATCAATACTCCTTGGTGCTGACGAGGATGACCTCAAATCCTAACATCTTCTCAGTGTTGCTGAATGGTCCAGGAGGCCCTGCACAGCAGCTGGCGCCGAGGCATAAGAATAGCCATACTGGGTCAGACCAATGGTCCATCTAGCCCAGTATCCTATTTTCCAAACAGTGACCAAGCCAGGTCACAAGTACCTGGCAGAAACCCAATTAGCAGCAACATTCCATGCTACCAATCCCGGGGCAAGCAGTTCCTTCCCCACGTCGGTCTCAATAGCACTATGGACTTTTTCTCCAGGAATTTGTCCAAACCTTTTTTAAACCCAGATACGCTAACTACTGTTATCACACCCACCGGCACAGAGTTCCAGAGCATAACTACTCGTTGAGTGAAAAAATATTTCCTCCTATTGTTTTAAAAGTATTTCCATGTAACTTCCTCGAGTGTCCCCTAGTTTGTACTTTTGGAACGAGTAAAAAATCGATTTACTTCTACTCGTTCTACACCACTCAAGATTTTGTAGACCTCAATCATATTTCCCCTCAACTATTTCTTGTCCAAGCTGAAGAGCCCTAACCTAACCTCTTTAGCCATTCCTCATACGAGAGAGTTTCATCCCCTTTATCATTTTTGGTCACTCTTCTTTGAACTTTTTCTAATTCTGCTACATCTTTTTTGAGATACGGCGGCCAGAACTGAACATAATACTCATGGTGTGGTCGCACCATGGAACGATACACAGGCTTTATAGTATTTTCGGTCTTATTCACCATCCCTTTCCTAATAGTTTCTAACATCCTGTTTGCTTTTTTGGCTGTCATTGCACAGTGAGCAGAAGGTTTCAGCTTATTATCTACAATGACACCTAGACATTTTACTTAGGTGCTGATCCCAAAGGTGGACCCTAGCATCAGGTAACTATGATTCAGATTATTCTTTCTAATGTGCATCACCTTGCATTTGGAAAAACAAAAGAGCAGATCGATAAGAGAGAAATATCAATTTATTATATGACAAAAATATTCAGAATCAGCCCAACACTGGCCGTGTTTCGCCCAGCAGGGCTGCGTTTGTTTTTGTTCATTAGTTTGTCTTCATTTGTTTTTTTTTATGGCAGATTACAAATGTTCCACAATAATCTTTTTTCAATTTTTTTGATTTTGCCAATCAAGATACCTTTCTATTTTCCTTATCATCATTTTTCTTTACAATTATTTTCATATTTTTTAGTGTTTACTTTTGTTATATCTATCATCTGCAGAAGGCTTTTTACATTTTTGGCTTATATGGACCCTGTCAATTTATTTTATCTTCAGTGTCATTGACATTTTTTACGGACATTTTTAAGGCATATTTCAAGCATCTGTTTCTAACATTTTAGTTTCACTTTTGAATGACTTAATCATAGTATTGATCCAAAATGGATCGATGTGCTTCATACTATCCTTTTATTAGAATTAATTATCCTTTATTATCCTTTTATCAGAATCAATTATCTTTTCAATTATTTAGATTGGCTCAATTACAATAACTACATCTTTAATTGGCACACTAATTGGGCAAGCATGATTTACTTCTAGTTCATGACCCTTCTTTCCCTTATTTAAGCTTTCTTTTTGGCCATCTTGTTTTTTCAGCATTTCAGAGTCGTGTGGGTGCAGGACTGACCTCGCGTACGCACTTTGGTCATTTATTGATCTTTTTTCTTAGTTGAATTTGGGACCAAATGTTTAATGAAGTTATTTAATTCAAATTGTTAGCTGTGAGTAAGGAATTGAAATATAACGTCTATGGGGTTTTTTCACCTTTTTTCAACTTTTCTCATCAATTTGGACATGATACACCAGCACACAATAGATTTTTTGTTTAAACAATAGACTAAATTTTATTATTAATCAACAGTTAGGTCGCTAACCTTTTTGTGACTTATTCCGTTTTGATGTTTTTTTTCAACAACCCTTTGACGATATATGCTTCCACAATTTCTGCACATGTGAGTTATTGTGAGTTTACTTTTTTTGTTACATTTGTGCCCTGCGCTTTCCCACTCATGGCAGGCTCAATATATATATTTTTATCACATTCGTTTTTTTTATATCCATTTTGCATTTTTTAATATCCATTTAAAATTTTGATGATTATTTGTATTTTTCAAGTTTATACAGCAATACTAATATTTCCTCGACAGTAAAGGAATATATATAGGTGGGTGTCTTGTTTGTTTATCTAATTCCTTTAGGTATTTATGCTCATGATAATGTTTATGTTTCATTTAATCAACTTGTTATTGAATCACATTGTTTTTTTGACTCATTCATCTGGTATTATAAAAAAAACAATATATCATATTAACATGTCATTATTTCGTTTTTTATGTGGGATATCTATATTTCATGGTTTTTTTATGCGATATCTTGTATTTTAGTTTTGGTAGCCTTACGTATTATTAAGATTCTATAAAAAATTTTATATAAAATTGTGGCACCCCAACATAATAGCCCAGACAAAAAACCCCACCAAAACAGACTAAAAACAAACAAACCATAACAAAAAAAAAATCCCTAAAAAAAAAAAAACCCTTACAAAACACCCAACAACAAACAGACCTAGACAAAATAGTCCCTCCCACAATTAAACCTTGACCAAAACAACCCATACCCAAAACAGCTCCCTCAACCAAATACCCTCTTAACAAATTAAACTAGTAACAAAAAACACCAAATCACAAAAAAAATTGATGACATGCATTCTTTATTAATCCCACAAAAATAGCATTTCAAAAAAAAAAAAAAAACCATTACATATCCAAAAAACATTTCATAGAACCCATACCAATAATTCTAGCAAAACGATTACATTGCTAATAGACAAAATATAACTACACCTTCAACATTTCTCTAATTATATATATACATTCCAATTATCACACCATTAATTTGAAAAAAACCTACACAATCCCAAAACCTTCCTATCACAGAACAATCTTCTTAACTGCTAAAAACACAATCACTTCATAATCTGACAAATAATAAAAACACAACCACATAAACAACAACCAAACAAAACTCCCACCAATCCTACTCACTTTCTTTAATTACTCAGATTATAATATACACTTGCCCAAAAAAAAAAACATACATTACAACACACCTAACTCCCTTTTTAAACATCAAATAACACACTCCAAAACCCACACATCTAAATTTCTGCAATTTAAACTCAATAACCATGAACTACAACCAAAAAATACAACATGCTCTAAATAGTCAAATTCACAGCAACATTTTAAGAAACATAACAATGTCATCAACATTGTAGGTTGAAACAAGAGCTCTCAAACGTTTATCTAACTGCACATATTTCGACTTGGAACACTCTGGATGACGAAAACCTGCAAGATATCGCGAAATTTCTATCTCAGTACGATCTTGTTCCCTCCTAAAATGATCAACAAGTTAAATATTGAAGGATGATGACAATCAACAGTCTGTTGAAATGATCTGTGCCAAGCTTCCACAGAATTATTAGTCCGCGGAAGACCATCCATAACACGGTTGCATACATTCCAAACAGAAATTGGATAACACGGCTCTACCTCTCCGCTTTTGACGCTGACATCCAATAAAAGTATCCTCCCAATAATCAGTCACTGGTGTTAATTCAGAACAACAATTCTCAACAATACACTCAAATCCACAGAACATCCTCTATTGGAAGAAAGCTTAAAGCAAGCAACATCTTTAAACTAATCCTAACATCTTCACTAGATCTATATAACTCAGACAACCCACAATCCTGCACTTTTCTCCAAAGACACTGACCAAGATGAAATAAACAAGCACTTAACAGGGAACCTGGAAAAACTTTAGTAACAGCATTTTGACTAGCTTTCTCAAAATCAGCTAATACACTTACAGGATTCAAATTTCCATTTAACTCTACAAGCTTTCTAAACACACGAACATATGTTTCTTCCTTTTTATCCATCATGAGAACATAAACCAACGGCAAAGCACTTTTATCAACCAATGCATGAATAGAAAACACTTGAAAAAAACAATTCAGGACTAATTTAAACGTACCATCAATGAACCAATGATTATTTTCCTCAGAATTTGCAAATTTTCCATTGTCCCAAACATCAATATTCGATTATCATCACCACACCTGAATCCCACAAAAGAAAATTTGACTTTCTAAAAGTAGTACAAAGTCCACTTGGAATATCAATCTCACCAACACTTCGAGGATCAACATATGGATGACAAACACGTCTCCGTCTACGCTCTATAAGCCCGTTGCAAAGCAACATATGCTGGAAGATGAACAGCAGACTCCAAGGAAATCCCATTGGTACACTGTTGAATAATCTGCCTAGGCTTCTCCATTCCATGTTCAGCACCGTCTCCTCATCTCCACAACACTACGCAATGCTTCATTCTTCGAAACATCAGGAGCATGATTATGTTCAGAAACAATGAAAACTGTTTCACCTTGTAGTCTAATACGCCCTTTACAAAAATTCTCCAAACAAAGCCACGAAACACTCCCATCCACATTAATCCGTACTTTACGATAACCATCTTTCAACAAAATTGTTTTCCCTTTTTGCGACTCCACAAACTCCATCATAAGAAATCTAGAAAAAAAAACAAAAAAACCACAAAATATTAATTAAAAAAAAAAAACAAAAACAAAACAAAAAAACCAACCAAAGTGACAATATAAACAAATTAAACCCACCAAATCAAACATACACCAAGAGTGCAAACCCCCACAAAGCACCCCAAAAAACACTATTAAATTTTACATTGCTGCAATCCTAAGATAACTTCATACCAAAAATATACATAAACAATAAACAGCACATCATTAACTACCAAAATCTTACCAATGACCCCTTGTATCTATTAAAAAAACCTTCTATTAAATAATAAGAAATTATTCTACACCATAAACAATGAATAATAATACAACTTATTACATTAAAAAAATAAACTACACAAACCAATATAAACATATCATTACCATATTTTCACTAATTCTTTGGGTTACAAATCCAAAACAAAGCAAATACAAAACTACACCAATCCTAACACATCAATGCCCTCAACCCTTAATAAACAAATTTCTCTAACGAACACCTACACAAATTTACATCTTCCCCTTCCCCTCACCACCAACCCCCCCCCCCAAAAAAACTTAATCACCCCTTTCAAAATTAGCCACTCTACAAAACAAACCTCCTAATAAACACAAACAAATAATACAAAAACATAAAAAAAACAAAGCATTTCAATTACTCCATAAAATCACAAAAAAATAACCAAACAACCATTACAAATACATAAAAATACCAAAATATACAAATAAAAACCACTACTTACACAACCTAGGCACCTCTTCCACACGAAAAAAAAACAAGGCAAACAACTAAAAAACAAAACAGTCACATAATAAGCAACCATACCAAACACACACACATATATCATAATATACAAACTAAGAATACTCTAAATCACAGCCCCCCTCCCTCTCTCTCCTACCCTCCAAATCCCAAACCCCACTTCACTCCCTCCCTCTCCATTCCAACCCCCCCCCACGACCAATCTTAGCAACTGCAGAACACTATACAGACCAGTTAAAAAAAAAAAACCACCCCCACCCAACCCGTATTGACAAAATAATTTAAACATTTTCTTTTACTTTAAAAAAGATAAGTGAACCAAACTTGTAAACAAACACTTCTTCAAACGTAAAATCCTATACTAGGAAACCCTTGGATACAAAAGCACAACCATTTTCACATAAAAAACAAATAAATCAATTAAAACACAACCCCTTCACAATTAATACTTGAAACCAATAAAAACCACTACATAAGATTCAAAAACAAGCAGCCTCACCCAAAAGTTTATTTTCCAATAAACTTAAATAACATTCTATGAACTTTGCTACTATAATATCCTAAAATACACAATATTCGCACATTTACCCCACACCCTTTTACCATAAATCGTACATATAAACACTAATCAATAAAATATTACACCAGCACGGGGGAAAAAACTACTTTTCACAAAATAAATAATTCCTATATGCTGTTAAAGATCAACTATAACCAAAATCAAACACACAACACTACCATACAGATTGCACACCCATCACAACAACCAGAAAAACAGAACAAAACAATACATTGCTAAATAACACAGCAAATATAAATCACAAATTAGAAATATTCCAAACACTAAAACACAAATAAAATCAATTTTTCCTACCCTTCTTCTGTCTAAAAACCTTCGTTTACCAATCAAATTATACCAATCTCTGATTCTGGCTAATCTCTATCTACTCCCTTAACTCCACTTCCACACCTTACTTTAGATTTATTTCTTTAATCTCCTCCTTTCTTCTCCAATACTTACCCGACATCCATACATTCTAAATGCTTTAAACCGCTTTGCCTCACAAATGACTTGTTAAAAATAAATATTTAATGCTAATAAGCGAATGCTACATACCTGTAGAAGGTATTCTCCGAGGACAGCAGGCTGATTGTTCCTCACTGATGGTGGACGTCCACGGTAGCCCCTCCAATCGGAAACTTCACTAGCAAAGGCCTTTGCTAGTCCTCGCGCGCCCATGCGCAGACCGCGCATGCGCGGCCGTCTTCCCGCCCGAAACCGGCTCGTGTTCGGCAGTCCCAGTATGTAGCAAGACAAAGACAAGGGAAGATACAACTCCAAAGGGGGGTGGGCGGTTTGTGAGAACAATCAGCCTGCTGTCCTCGGAGAATACCTTCTACAGGTAATGTAGCATTCGCTTTCCTCCGAGGACAGCAGGCTGCTTGTTCTCACTGATGGGGTATCCCTAGCCCCCAGGCTCACTCAAACAACAAACATGGTGAATTGGGCCTCGCAACGGCGAGGACATAACTGAGATTGACCTAACAATTTATCCAACTAACTGAGAGTGTAGCCTGGAACAGAATAACATGGGCCCAGAGGGGTGAGCTGGATTCTAAACCCCGAACAGATTCTGAAGCACTGACTGCCCGAACCGACTGTCGCGTCGGGTATCCTTCTGCAGGCAGTAATGAGATGTGAATGTGTGGACAGATGACCACGTCGCAGCTTTGCAGATCTCTTCAATAGTGGCTGACTTCAAGTGGGCCACTGACGCAGCCATGGCTCTGACACTGTGAGCTGTGACCATGACCCTCAAGAGCCAGCCCAGCCTGGGCGTAAGTGAAGGAAATGCAATCTGCTAGCCAATTGGATATGGTGCGTTTCCCCACAGCCACTCCCCTCCTATTGGGATCAAAAGAAACAAACAATTGGGCGGACTGTCTGTTGGGCTGTGTCCGCTCCAGATAGAAGGCCAATGCTCTTTGCAGTCCAATGTGTGCAGCTGACGTTCAGCAGGGCAGGAATGAGGACGGGGGAAAAAATGTTGGCAAGACAATTGACTGGTTCAGATGGAACTCCGACACTACCTTTGGCAAGAACTTGGGGTGAGTGCGGAGGACTAACTCTGTTATTATGAAATTTGGTGTAAGGGGCCTGGGCTACCAGGGCCTGAAGCTCACTGACTCTACGAGCTGAAGTAACTGCCACCAAGAAAATGACCTTCCAGTCAAGTACTTCAGATGGCAGGAGTTCAGTGGCTCAAAAGGAGGTTTCATCAGCTGGGTGAGAACGACATTGAGATCCCGATGACACTGTAGGAGGTTTGACGGGGGGCTTCGACAAAAGCAAACCTCTCATGAAGCGAACAACTAAAGGCTGTCCTGAGATCGGCTTACCTTCCACACGGTAATGGTATGCACTGATTGCACTAAGGGGAACCCTTACAGAGTTGGTCTTGAGACTAGAGCTCAGACAAGTGCAGAAAGTAGTCAAGCAGGGTCCTGTGTAGGACAAGAGCGAGGATCTAGGGGCCTTGCTGTCACACCAGACGGCAACCTCCTCCATAAAAGAAGTAACTCTTCTTAGTGGAATCTTTCCTGGAAGCAAGCAAGATACGGGAGACAACCCGCTGACAGACCCAAAAGAGGCAAAGTCTACTCTCTCAACATCCAGGCCATGAGAGCCGAGAGACCGGAGGTTGGGATGCAGAGCGCCCCTTCGTCGTTGCGTGATGAGGGTCAGAAAACACTCCAATCTCCACGGTTCTTCGTAGCCAACTCCAGGAAGAAGAGGGAACCAGATCTGACGCGGGCCAAAAGGGAGCAATCAGAATCATGGTGCCTTCGGTCTTGCTTGAGTTTCAACAAAGTTCTTCCCCACCAGAAGTATGGGAGGATAAGCATACAGCAGACCTTCCCCCCAGTCCAGGAGGAAGGCATCCGATGCCAGTCTGCCGTGGGCCTGAAGTCTGGAACAGAACTGAGGGACTTTGTGGTTGGCTCGAGATGCAAAGAGATCTACCAAGGGGGGTGCCCCACACCTGGAAGATCTGGCGCACTACTCTGGAAGCGACCACTCGTGAGGTTGCATAATCCTGCTCAACCTGTCGGCCAGACTGTTGTTTACGCCTGCCAGATTGTGGCTTGGAAGCAACATGCCGTAACAGCAAGCCCACAGCCACTATGCTGATGGCTTCCTGACACAGGGGGCGAGATCTGGTGCCCCCCTGCTTGTTGATGTAATACATGGGCAACCTGGTTGTCTGTCTGAATTTGGATAATTTGGTGGGACAGCCGATCTCTGAAAGCCTTCAGAGCGTTCCAGACCGCTCGTAACTCCAGGAGATTGATCTGCAGATCGCGTTCCTGGAGGGACCAGCTTCCTGGGTGTGAAGCCCATCAACATGAGCTCCCCACCCCAGGAGAGACGCATCCGTAGTCAGCACTTTTTGTGGCTGAGGAATTTGGAAAGGACGTCCCAGAGTCAAATTGTACCAAATCGTCCACCAATACAGGGATTTGAGAAAACTCGTGGACAGGTGGATCACGTCTTCTAGATCCCCAGCAGCCTGAAACCACTGGGAAGCTAGGGTCCATTGAGCAGATCGCATGTGAAGGCGGGCCATGGGAGTCACATGAACTGTGGAGGCCATGTGGCCCAACAATCTCAACATCTGCCAAGCTGTGATCTGCTGGACGCTCGCACCTGAGAGACAAGGGACAACAAGTTGTTGGCTCTCGTCTGGGAGATAGGCACGAGCCGCGAGAATCCAGCAGAGCTCCTATGAATTCGAGTCTCTGTACTGGGAGAAGATGGGACTTTGGATATTTATCACAAACCCCAGTAGCTCCAGGAGGCGAATAGTCATCTGCATGGACTGTAGAGCTCCTGCCTCGGATGTGTTCTTCACCAGCCAATCGTCGAGATAGGGGAACACGTGTTCTCCCAGCCTGCGAAGCGCCACTGCTACTACAGCCAGGCACTTCGTGAACACTCTGGGCGCAGAGGCGAGCCCAAAGGGTAGCACACAGTACTGGAAGTGACAAGTGCCCAGCTGAAATCGCAGATACTGCCTGTGAGCTGGCAGTATCGGGATGTGCGTGCAGGTGTCCTTCAAGTCCAGAGAGCATAGCCAGTCGTTTTCCTGAATCATGGGGAAGAGGGTGCCCAGGGAAAGCATCCTGAACTTTTCCTTGACCAGATATTTGTTCAGGGCCCTTAGGTCTAGGATGGGACGCATCCCCCGTTTTCTTTTCCACAAGGAAGTACCTGGAATAGAATCCCAGCCCTTCTTGCCCAGATGGCATGGCCTCGACCGCATTGGCGCTGAGAAGGGCGGAGAGTTCCTCTGCAAGTACCTGCTTGTGCTGGAAGCTGTAGGATTGAGCTCCCGGTGGGCAATTTGGAGGCTTTGAGGGCCAAATTGAGGGTGTATCCTTGCCGGACTATTTGAAGAAACCAACGGTCGGAGGTTATGAGAGCCACCTTTGGTGAAAACTTTCAACCTCCCCCCGACCGGTCAGGTCGCCCGGCACTGATACGTTGATGTCGGCTATGCTCTGCTGGAGCCAGTCAAAAGCTCGCCCCCTGCTTTTGCTGGGGAGCCGTGGGGCCTTGCTGAGGCGCACGCTGCTGACGAGAGCGAGCGCGCTGGGGCTTAGCCTGGGCCGCAGGCTGTCGAGAAGGAGGATTGTACCTACCGCTTACCAGAAGAGAGGAACAGTCTTCCTTCCCCATAAAAACGTCTACCTGAGGAGGTAGATGCTGAAGGCTGCCAGCGGGAGAACTTATCAAAAGCGGTTATCCCGCTGGTGGAGCCTGCTCTACCACCTGGTTTGACTTTCTCTCCAAAATGTTGTCCGCTCGGCAAGGGAGTCCGCAATCCGCTGCTGGATCCTATTCTCCAGTTCGGAGGCATGCAGCCATGAGGAGTCACCACACCTTGAGCAGCGGCCCTGGACGCAACATCAAATGTATCATATACCCCTCTGGCCAGGAATTTTCTGCACGCCTTCAGCTGCCTGACCACCTCCTGAAATGGCTTGGCTTGCTCAGGAGGGAGCTTGTCCACCAAGCCCGACAACTGCCGCACATTGTTCCGCATATGGATGCTCGTGTAGAGCTGGTAAGACTGAATTTTGGCCACGAGCATAGAAGAATGGTAGACCTTCCTCCCAAAGGAGTCTAAGGTTCTAGAGTCCTTGCCCGGGGGCGCCGAAGCATGCTCCCTAAAACTCTTAGCCTTCTTTAGGGCCAGATCCACCACACCAGAGTCATGAGGCAACTGAGTGCGCATCAACTCTGGATCCCCATGGATCCGGTACTGGGACTCGATCTTCTTGGGAATGTGGGGATTACTTAGAGGCTTGGGTCCAGTTCACCAGCAATGTCTTTTTTAGGACATGATACATGGGTACTGTGGACGCTTCCTTAGGTGGAGAAGGATAGTCCAAGAGCTCAAACATTTCAGCCCTGGGCTCATCCTCCACTACCACCGGGAAGGGGGATGGCCGTAGACATCTCCCGACAAAGGCCGCAAAGGACAGACTCTCGGAGGAGAAAGCTGCCTCTCAGGGGAGGGAGTGGGATCAGAAGGAAGGCCATCAGGTCCCTCGTCACAGAAATATCTGATGTCCTCCTCCTCCTCCCACGAGGCATCACCATCGGTATCAGACACAAGTTCATGAACCTGTGTCTGAAGCCGTGCCCGACTCGACTCCGTGGAAACACGGCCACGTTGAGATCGTCGAGAGGTAGACTCCCTCGCCGCAACCGGCGAAGCTCCCTCCGCTGACGTCGTCGGGGAGCCTTCCTGGGAGGGCAGCCCGCAGTCGATACTGCAAGCGGGGTACCGATTGTCGGAGAACCTCACCCCGGGAAGGGGCCAGGCCGGCGCCTCACTCGACGGTACCGGGTAGCGCAAGCACCCCCCGGTACCGGAGGGGAAGGGCGCAACAGCTCCTCCAGGATCTCTGGAGAACAGCCCGAGACTCTCGTGCAGAGCGGCTGTGGAGAAAGACATAGAAGCCGAGTACAGGCTCGAGGTCAGAGTCTGTTCCGGGCATGGATGCTGTTCTGGGGCTGTTCCAAGGTGGAGCGCATCGGGACACCTCCGAACAGAGGGTGAGGTGGTCCTCGTCGGTGCCGATGCCTACTGGGTGACGACTGCCCTCGGCGACCCAGAGCTCGCGGTACCGACGCGGGAAGGGGAACGGTGTCGAGCTTCTTTGATTTTTTCAGACGAAGAATGTCACCGGCGGGGGAGTAGCGTCCCGGTACCAACGAGGAGGACGTAGAATCCAGCCGTCTCTTCCTCGGGGCCGAGGCCGAAGAAGGTCGTCTCGGGGGCTGTACCGCAGGAGCCTCAGGGTAGTGGGAGACCCACCCGAAGGCTCACCACCACCAGCAGGGGAATGGACAACCCTCACCTGCAATCCAGTCGAAGCACCACCGTCCGACGACATCAGCAACAGCGGAGGTCCCGATACCACCGACGCAGCCTTCCGATGTCTCGGTACCGACGATGCAGAGGGTCGATACCTCGATGCAGTCGATGCCGAGGGTCGAAGGTCTTGATGCTGCCGACGTCGATGTACTCGATGACTCCGGTGCTGTTGTCGACGAAGAGCCCGAGAACAACACATTCCACTGGGCCAATCTCGCAACCTGAGTCCTCTTTTGTAAAAGAGCACAAAGACTACAGACCTGCGGGCGGTGCCCAGCCCCCAGACACTGAAGACACGAAGCGTGCCTATCAGTGAGCGAGATTACCCGGGCGCACTGGGTGCACTTCTTGAAGCCGCTGGGAGACTTCGATGACATGGGCGGAAAAATCACGCCGGCGAAATCAAAATTCGTAATGGCGACGAAGGGCACCAAAAATAAGGGAGAGAGAAAAATCCGTACCGAGGCCCCAAAAAGGCCTACCCCAAAAGCGAAAGGAAACTGGACACACGGGAAGGGAGAAGACCGAGACCTTGTTTTTTTTTTTTTTTTTTTTTGGAAAATCGCGAAGACGCGCGAGGGTCAACTTTGAGGGGTGCGAAATGGCGCAAAACATGACCGTCCCAAGCGCGGACAAAAGAAGACTGACGAACACGAGCCGGTTCGGGCGGGAAGACGGCCGCGCATAGCGCGGTGCGCATGGGCGCGCGAGGACTAGCAAAGGACTTTGCTAGTGAAGTTTCCGATTGGAGGGGCTGCCGTGGACGTCACCCATCAGTGCGAACAAGCAGCCTGCTTGTCCTCGGACAATAAATGTTTTGAATTGCCTACTACTTTAAGCACACTCTAAATTAAGCCTTTTAAATGCTCTAAACGTCTTGCTCTAATACTTTTCTATGCCTTGCCTTATGAATGACTTGCTAAACATCTAATAGTACCACAAGGAAGCACGCTCTGGAATCTGCCAATTACTTTTAAATACATATCACGCATTTCGGCACACCAGCCAATATGAATACAAACAAACTGCTCATGATAATCTACTTCCTCCCCCTAATACACTACGCATGGACTATTCCCAACACTAACACCAACTTACCCACAATGCACACACCCTACATACAACATACGCACTACTCACCAAAACAAAAGAATGACAACCAACTAAAAGGAAAAACAAACATATATAGAAACAACCAAAAGAGAGGAAAGAAAGGACACAACAAAACTAGATACCAAGAAATCAGGCAACTAATAAAAATGAATACACCTACGTCCGGAACCGAACCTTACCATTCAATCCAAATGGGATACGTAAACGCCAGATCTGTGGTAAACAAAACACAGACTATAATAGACTGGATCACAGCAGATAACCTTGACTTCCTATTCATCACAGAAACCTGGATACATGACCTTAAAGACCTTATCATCTTAGAATTATGCCCACCAGGATACAAAATTACCCATTGGACAAGAAATGGCAAAAGAAGAGGAGGAATAGCCATAATTTACAAATCTGAATGTACAATCACAAACACAGCTGAATCCATACTGCCACAACTCGAAATTGCCTCAATAAGAATCAATAACCCAAAACTGCAGGAACAACTAAACGCAGTCATACTTTATAGACCACCAGGCAACTGGCAAGACGCCCAAACACTCTTCATGGACTTTATCTCGAACACCTACATCTCTTCCTCAAACCTCATCATAATAGGAGACATCAACCTACACCTTGAAGATATCACCACGACAAGTACCCAAGAATGCAAAGAATTCTTACAACTATGGGATCTCCAAAAACCAAATTCACAACCCACCCACACCAAAGGACACACATTAGATATCATCACACACAAATTTGATCACAATTTAAACCTTATATTAACAGATACTAAATGGACACCTGTACTACTCAGACCATTACAAAGCAAATATCACCCTCCTATGGAGAATGAATGACACAAAAAAACAAACAAACACGAAAAACTTACACCACGAGAGGAAAAATAGATCCGGTAAAATTCTGGCAACATATCTACCACGAAGGATGGACAATAAAGGCAGATATAATCCAATTCCTCTCAGAATGGGATAATAGATGCAAATTAATACTAGACAACATTGCCCCAATCCAAACCAGAACTTCGCATAGAAAGAACTCAATTCCATGGGTCAACGAAGAACTGAAACAACTCAAAACACAGGTTCGGACATTAGAACGTGCTTGGAATAAAAAGAAAGACAATCCCACACTTACGCTTGGAAACAACTCCGAAGGAAATATAAATATACCATAAGACAATCCAAAGACTATACTACAAAACTGAAATTGGACCAAATTACAAAGACACACACAAACTCTTCCAACTCGTGAACAAATTGTTAGACACCACACCAGTCACGAATAACAGCAAAGACGCACCAGGAGCTAACGACCTTGCGAAGTACTTCAAGGAGAAAATCATACAACTACAACTCAAAATACCTGTTAGCTCCATCGAATACACCACACTCCTAGACTGCCTAGACCCAGACCCCGGAGTATACCCAGCAGATAGTATTTGGACTGAATTCGAAATATTATCAGAAGATCTCATCTCACAAACGCTTAAAAGATTCGCCAAATCTCACTGCAAATTAGATATATGCCCAAATAATCTTATGAAATCGGCCCCTCAACAATTCATAACAGACCTAACGAACCACGTGAACTTTATGCTACAAAATGGACTCTTCCCAAGTGAGAAAGGAAACATTCTACTCACCCCCATACCTAAAGATGCAAAGAAAAATGTCAATGAACTAACTAACTATAGACCAGTAGCATCCATTCCCTTAATTACCAAAATAACAGAAGGGATGGTGACCAAACAACTCACAGAGTATCTATACAAGTTCTCAATACTACACGACTCCCAGTCAGGATTTCGCGCTAATCACAGTACTGAAACCGTACTAGTTACACTTATGAACAAATTAAAACAAACGATAGCAACCGGCAAGAACATACTACTTCTACAATTCGACATGTCAAGCGCCTTTGATATGGTTGATCATGGAATACTATTACACATCCTCGAATACTTCGGCATCGGAGGCAAAGTTCTCAATTGGTTCAAGGGGTTCCTAACCACACGCTCATACCAAGTGACAGCAAATTCGATAACATCAGCCACATGGATACCTGAATGCGGAGTTCCACAAGATTCCCCCCTCTCACCGACCATGTTCAACCTAATGATGACACCCCTGGCCAAATTACTATCGAACCAAAACCTCAACCCATACATATACACTGATGATGTAACAATCTTCATCCCATTCAAACAAAACCTAAGTGTAATTTCCAACGAAATCAACCAAAGTTTACATATCATGCATTCTTGGGCAGATGCATTTCAGTTGAAACTCAATGCAGAAAAAACACAATGCCTAGTACTTACCTCACAACACAACATGGACAAATTTACCACCATCCACACACCAAAACTAAATCTACCAATCTCCCACTCCCTAAAAATTCTAGGAGTCACCATTGATCGGTACCTAACACTTGAGAATCACATGAATAATATAACCAAAAAGATGTTCCACTCAATGTGGAAATTAAAGAGAGTAAGACCGGCACAGGGATTCCAAGATGGCGCACTGAACGCACGCACCTGTGTTTGCTCCGCGGAGCTGTTGCAGTGAGACGCTACTAGCGGGACCTTCGGCCCCTCGTTCGCGATGGGAAAGCGGAGGGGGAAGGTAAAGGAGCTTCCCTCGGCTCCTGGACCCTCTTCAACGCTGAAGCAGTCGATCCTGCAATTTCCGACGCTGCAACCGGGACCTCTGTGTACATCAACTCCTTCTACAGCTACTGACGCGTTGACGTCAGTTGGAAGCGGAGATGGGGCTTCCCTGAGCCCCGGGGAACGCAGGGCTCCACCACAGCCGGGGAGTGAGGTTTTCGCAGCAGCCCTACCAGAAACGGACACCGAAGGGGTGGATTAACAGCTGTTAGAGGGGAGGACTGCAGCGAATTGGAGTGGGACCCAGGATCAAGCATTTTCGGACGAATTGGCTTTAAAGGTATTGCCACAGGACATTGTTTCTAAACTCCCTCGTTCAGGGCCCCCACCTCATTCCCCTTTACCAACAGGTGGAATAAGTAAACCCACTATTGTGACGCTTGAGTCACTGTGGGATATGGTATACAACACTCACTCCTCTATGCAAAGTATGTTAAAAGAAAATTCAAATGACATTAAAACTCTTTCAGAAGCTGTTCTGATACAGGCACAAGTGACTGCACAGCAGTCCGTTAAGATTGAAAAAGTGGATACCAAAATTCAAGAAATGGGGACTTTGGAATCTACTTTGATTAAAGATAATAACTTTTTGCATAAACGTTTGGAATATCTGGAGAACCAGGTCCGAAGACTTAACTTTCGATTCCTTAATTTCCCCAAATCTCCGTTAATTCCTTCGATTGAGATGGTGAAAAAATATTTGAAAGACGTTCTAGGAATGGATAAAGACTCATTGCCCCCCATAACTCAGGCATACTACATCTGGAATACTGTGGGGACTTCGGGAGATCCCCCAAGGCGAGAGATGGGTGAAGAAATGAATCTCACTTCCTTCCTGGAAAGTTCGTTGGAAGTCATTACCCATAGGACGACTATGCTTGTCACGTTTGTGCTTGAGCCAGATCGGAACGCTGTATTAAGACTTTCCCTACGGCACTTAGATAGGCTTTTTATGGGCTCCAAGGTTAGAATTTATCCTGACCTCTCTAGGCCAACACAAATGGCGCAAGGCCTTTTTGGAACTGCGCCCCAAAGTCGAGGCCTTGAGAGCAAACTTTGTATTACGTTTTCCTTGTATATGCCAAGTAATGCTTGAGGGTAAACAATTTCAATTTATGGACCCTAAACAGCTTAAAGATTTCTTGGAAGCTAGAGTTAAAGTGACAGTTGTATGCCCTCCCACATAGTAGGCTGGAGTTTGAGCACAGAGATGGCAAAAGTGTGTTAATTTGTAACTTTGTTTAATATTTCTTTTTCCTTTTCTTGAAATCACCCTTTCTTTAATTGTGGACAGAAAATAATGTCTGTATTATTCCCTTACGCTTTTTGCGTTCATAAGTTTTTTCTTTTGAATTGATGATGGATTGCTAAGTCACATTGGTTTGTGAGTTATTGAAACTATTAATAAAGATTATAAAAAAAAAAAAAAAAAAGAGTAAGACCATTTTTTCCCAAGGACCGTCTTCCGCAACTTGGTACAATCACTGGTACTCAGTCATTTGGACTACTGCAACTCATTCTACGCCGGCAGCAAAGAACAAATACTCAAAAAACTCCAAACAGCCCAGAACACGGCAGCCAGACTAATATTCGGAAAACCAAAATATGAAAGTGCGACACCCCTACGAGAGAAATTACATTGGCTCCCACTCAAAGAATGAATCACGTTCACAATATGCACCCTAGTTCATAAAATTATCCATGGAGATGCCCCAGCCTACATGTCAGACCTAATAGACCTGCCACCCAGGAATGCAAAAAAAATCCTCTCAAACATTCCTTAATCTTCACTTTCCCAACTGCAAAGGTCTGAAATACAAATTAACGCACGCCTCTACCTTCTCCTATTTGAGCACGCAACTCTGGAACGCATTACCACGCAATCTGAAAGTGACCAACGAACTGACCAACTTCCGTAAATTACTAAAGACTCATCTCTTTGAAAAGATATACCACAAAGATCAAAACATGTAAAAATCTCCAAATATACCCAGAAACTTCGTAACGCGCCTAATGTCTTATAATGTATTCTGCTATACCACTATCTGTATTCCTAATGTATGTTAATGTGTTCTGTAATACCATTATCTAACATTTCATGACCATGTAACCCAAAATCCTCTGTAAAACCAAATGTATATCCTCTTCTTATTTCCAGTATCCATGATGTATTGTAAGCCACATTGAGCCTGCAAAGAGGTGGGAAAACGTGGGATACAAATGCAACAAATAAATAAATACATAAAAACTAAATCCTCCGTGGAATTAAGTACAACAACTATAAAGCACATCAAGCTTTTCACAATTTACTCCAGCAATGTAAATTTATTCCGCTCTTTTCCCATTCCCTCAACTCCATAATTAAGCATCTCCTTCCTCTTTCTTCCATCACCTCCGTCCACATGCATCTCCTTCCTCTCTCTTCCCTCTACTCCATCCATGTGCATATCCTTACTTTCTTCCCTCACCTCCATATCCAGCATTTAACCAACCCTCTCCTCCCATCCCATCCCTTTCCATCACTTCTCCTCTGCCCTCCCCTCCATATCCAAAGACTCTCCCCATCCCCCCTATTCACCCCCCCAGTTTCAGTCCCCAACCCTGAACCCATCTATACCATCATTTTTCCACCACAGCCCTCCTATACATCCAGCAGCCCTGCATTTAAAAAATCACAGCGAACAAAGACATGAACCAGCTTTTTCGCAACTGATGCAGCCAACACTCCAACTTCAGAACCACAGATCACCTGCGAAAAAAGCATCAAAAAAACAATAACAATACAGCAGAGAACAACAAAGACCGCAGTGGGGCACCTAAAGGCAGAAGGCCCTATGTGACCGCTCCTGTCACCCCTACCTAAGACCAGCCCTACCCCCCTCCCTTTCTGTTCCAGATCCCCCATGCTCCCTCCCTTCCTCCCTCTCTCCCCCCCTCTTTCCCAGGCCCCCAAACCTCCGAACTCCAAACCCTCCCTCCGAGTCCGACGCCCCGCCCTCCATCACTTTCCTCCCACTGATAGCACAACCTACCCCGCCCACCACTTCTCCCAATCTTCCACCCAGAAACACACAAAATTCTTACCTCGCAACTGGCAGCACCAGTGAAAACTAACAAACTCGGTGATTCACCCTCCCTTTACCTCTCCCTCAGCTGACAACACCGCCTCTACTCCCGCCCACATTTCCTGTTTCCGCAAGGGAAAACCAGAGAAAAACTATCACCTGACAAAAGAAACAAATCAAGCTAGCACGCCACATTCAGAAAGAAGAAAGTCAGAACAACCACTAAGACAAGACGGCAAGCAGCCCTCAACAGCCTTTCAAGACACAATTCAGATAAACAAAATTCAAATAAGCTAATCTAAACAAAAACTCTTTTGACATGCACCATTATATATCAAACCACATATGCCACAACCCATTTTGACGGAATCTGAAAACTTACAATCTTTTTTATTACAATCGATTTTAACAGGATTCTTTTGCCACTAAACTATTTTGACGGGTCTTAAAAAACAAAACTATTATAACAGACCTCATTTGACCAGGTACCAAAAATTGTATATAAAAATTTCTACATTAATTTATATATGTCGCTTTTAGAATATATATATAATCTTTTATTGGTTGTTATTGAGTATATTAATCATTGATTTTTATGGACATCAGTACATTTCTATATGTTTTTAATTTTGTATATCTAGACACATCTCGTTTGTCATTATACAAGTTTTAAAATGTCATGTCATTTGTTTTGTAGCCCCTGACGCAGCCCTGCTGGGCGAAACACGGCCAGTGTCGGGCTGATTCTGAATATTTTTGTCATATAATAAATTAATATTTCTCTCTTATCAATCTGCTCTTTTGTTTTTCCATTTTGGAGTTTGAAGACCGGTTGCCCTGTTGTTTTCTTGGACTCAGCTTGCATTTGTCCACATTAAATTTCATCTGTCATTTGAATGCCTAGTCTTCCAATTTCCTAAGGTCTTTCTGCAATATTTCACAGTTCGCATGTGTTTTAACAACCTTGAATAGTTTTGTATCATCTGCAAATTTAATCACCTCATTCATCATTCCGATTTCCATAATCATTTATAAATATGTTAAATAGCACCAGTCCCAATACAGATCCCTGCGGCACTCCATTGTTCACCCTCCTCCATTGAGAGAAATGACCATTTAACCCTACCCTTTGTTTTATATCCAATAACCAGGTGGAGACCTGCTCAATACACACCCACTCCCAGTGTCTGACATGGGTCTAGTAGCCATAGGGACTGATGCACCTGACACCAGTGCAAGGCTCAACACAGATACTGATGCAGACGTCAAGGATTCAGACCAGGCTCCTTAAAGTTTCTTTCTCTGAGCCTCTCTGGCCAACTGAGTCCTTTTCTTCATACAAATGCAAAGAATACCGTGGAAGGGGTATGTTCAGGCCCCAAACACTGGACACACCAAGAATGAGTGTCCTTTCCAGAGATGGTCCGACTGAACCGGGCACAGTGCTTAAGGCCACTGGGTACCTTCAATGACATGGAAAGGAAAACAGAAACGGCCAAATCAAATGACTTGATGGTGAAAAGGGGGGAATCACCAAGAAAAAGAAAGAAAGAAAGCCCAACCGGAGCTCAGGTCTGAGAGGGCCTACTGAGCACAACAAAATGAAGAAAACTTAAAAAGTGTGCATAAAATGAAACTAAAAACCATAAGGGAAGAGGGAAAAAAAACCCTAGGGGAAAAACAAAGTATTCGGGAAGAATCCCACAAGGAAGGCACAAAACAGCTGTTTGAAAAATAAATTGCACCAGACGCAGTGAGGGAGCTGTGAAGCAGCATGTCTTCTCCTTACAGCAGATCGAAGATGATTGATGATCATGTGCATGTGTGGAGGGGATAATGTTGTGTGTCTTTAAAGCTGTACTAAGCTTTAAGCGTTCTGCACCAGGCGATGTGGATATCATCACCCACATGTGACAAAGATATGCCTGCTTGTCCTTGGAGGACTCTGTTTTAACTGCAAGAAGGCTTTTTGTCTCAGTTGCATAGACCTGGCCACATCAGGAAATATACAAATAGCCTGGCCACAAAATGTAAGTTTTCTTCAAAACTAGTAAAAAAAGGCCCGTTTCTTAAGGCAAGGAAACGGGCGCTAGCAAGGCAATCCCCCACCCTCCCTCGCTGTGTCGCTCTGTCCCCTCCCAGCCTCCCTGGCCTGCCACCCACCCAGTTCAAGGCCCCCTCAGGCCCCTCTCACCGAGTTCCACACCCCCCCCCCCCTGCGTTACGGACCCCTATACCCCCCTTCCGCGACCCTGTAGACCCCCCCCCTTCTTGCCGAAAACTGTCCCCCGCCGCCGTCGAGTACCTGTGCTGACGGGGGACCCCAACCCCCCATCAGCCGAAGTCCTGTTCTGGCCTTCACAGCGTTGCTTCCTCAATGATCTTCTGTTCAAGTTTCTGTGCGCAGAGGAACTTGAACTGAAGATCACTGAGGAAGGAACGCCGTGAAGAACAGAACAGGACTTCAGCTGACGGGGGTTGGGGTCCCCCGTCAGCACAGTTACTCGACGGCGGCGAGGGACGGTTTTCGGGGTGAAGGGGGGGGTCGACAGGGTCGCGGAAGGGGGGTCCAGGGGTCCGTAACGCGGGGGGGGGGGGGTTGAAATCGGAGGGAGGGCGGAGTGTAGAACTCGGTGGGCGCCGCGTGAGGGGACACGGGGTGTTGATGTTCGTCGGGTGGGGGGGTGGTTTGGTGATGCGGCGAGGGGGGGGTCTGTGTTGCCCCACTCCCTGCCACTTGCTCCAAAGTGGCAGGGAGCAGCGCACTGACAGTTGATTCCCAGGCAGAGGGAGGAGTAGGTACTCCTCCCCTTGCCTTGGAATCAGCTGTCACTGACGTCAGTGCCTTCTAGCCTGCCTAGCAGACCACCTCCGAGGGAGCCACGGTCCCAGGCACATTAGAACGTTGGAGGTGAGAATTATTATATAGGAAGTATGACTTCAAAATCAACATTTTTTGTTCAGTAGTACTTACTGAGACCAGCAAAGTAGCTCTTTTAACAATATTGTCTTTGGATGACTCAAGAAACTTTGTGTAACATCAAAACTATTAGGGGAGTTCAAAGTATCAAATTCCCTTCATTAATGGATCTCTAATAATAAACATTCTTAACCCCTAACTCCTCAAAATTTAACTTCAAAATTTTCTTAAAATACATTTTAAGAAGTTCAAAGGGAGACAGAAAATGGGTGACTAGAAAATTCAAAAGCCTCATTTTCTAGCTCTTACATTTTAAGATGAATAGACAAAGAGGCTCATTTTCAAAGCACTTAGCCTCCCAAAGTTCCATAGAAACCTATGGAACTTAGCCTCCCAAAGTGCTTTGAAAATATGCCTCAAACTGTCTTTATTAACAGCTGAACCTGAAAGTCCATTTTCTCCGTATTGTTTTTCAATCTGAATAATCCTCTTATCTTGTTCAGAAAACTTCAATGCTGACTCTTCAGTGAATTTACTGAGCTGTGAAAGGTTTTCTTGCAGGTTCTTATCCATTCTAGTAAGCAATTCAAATACATATTTTATAGAAATATCCTGCGTCTCTGTATTCTGCTGTCATTCAAAGTTTTATATGAAAACAAAACTGGTAAAAGGTACCTTTACCTGTGAGGATCCTTCAGAGCCCATATTCGAGCAATTCAGAGCAAGACCCTCCTAAGAAGTCCATTAGGGGGTAATAACATTCTCTTGTACAGGAGCGTTAACCAGCTCACTTAGTAAACCAGGTGTGGAGATAGGGTACGGCCTCCTGTGGAAAGAGAATACCAAGAGAGGAGCCAGTTGAATTGGATATAGGAAGTTGTGTTTTCAAGGATTCTAAATGGGTATCCATAGGCCCCTTGACTACAACTGGCAGCACCAACTTCTTCCCTCTTTTCTGTTTCCCCACTGGAGTGAAGCAGAGTCCCTCACTCCACAGCTGCTCCAAAACAGTGGGACCCATGCTCAAGCTTCACTGGCAGGCTAGGCATCCACAATGCCTACAGGATACTGAAGCTGTCTCTCCGATGGCCTTCTGATGTATCCTTTTCTTGATGTTTACCTGTTTTCTACTACATTTTGTGAGTCTATGTTCAGATTTGCATGTATTATTACTACTACTATTTAGCATTTCTATAGCGCTACAAGGCGTATGCAGCGCTGCACAAACATAGAAGAAAGACAGTCCCTGCTCAAAGAGCTTACAATCTAATAGACAATAAATAAATAAATAAATAAATAGAGTAAGCAAAGCAAATCAATTATTAATAAAGACCTCTGAAAATTTAAGAAAAAAACCGCACATCACTCTTCAAAAACTTCAGGACTTTTTCTCTAGTCTATCCCCTTCAAGAAATCTGAGCTGACAGCTGTTCTGAGGCAGATGAGCGTGGAACCACTTTGACATTAAGCATAAATGCAGAATATAAAGTCAATAAATTCAATCCAAATCATCTTAGTTGTTCAGTTAATGACGTCTGACACCTCATCTAGAATTTCAGCCTTTGTGCCTCGAGGTTATAGGAAGAAGCACGTACTAAGTTGGCAGATGCATCTTGCACCGACGACATTCTTTGATGACAAGGTTAAAAAAAAAAGACAGTCTATGCTATCGAAAACCACTGCACCACATTGCAATACCTCTGCTATATCTCCAGAAGCTACATCATCCTCCAAGCAAAAAAACCTCAACTCAAAAGAGAACTTTCTACCATAGAAAAAGAACTTTTGTACCCTTTCCTAGGCAACTGCAAGGCACCCAATGCTAACCTTATGCAAGGCCTTGCCAAAGAGAAAGATGGTAATTAACGTGCCTGCCACTGTATAACCTAAGCAGCCTTCTTCCTTTGGACTGCACTGCCCAAATACCAGTTCCTATCACCAATACTAATCCTTTCCTACCTGTAGGAGGTTGGAAGCTCTTTCTGCAGGAATAGCAAAAAAAAAAAAAAAAAAGATTCCTGGATACTGAAAGCCACCACCATGTCACAGTGCTGGTAGACGATGGAGCAGGTAAAAGACTGACTGGAACATGGCATAGATGTGCTATGCCTTTGGCTGAGGTCTCAACAACTCTGGCTGCTGGCTAGGCTTGGTGGTCATGCTCAGCATTTTGGCATTCAAGTTCCAGCCTTCTGGGGCCACAGCAGCTCGAATCACTGGTTTAGCCGGAGCAGTTGCAAACCAAGGCCATCCCCCAGAGGTGCTGGAACCTTATCCAACAACTCAAAGCTGCAACTGATCCATCCAGTTGGTAGGAGTCTCTGAGCCACACAATTTGCTATAGGCCACCCGACCTTTTATGGCCTGTGGGAGAGAGGTATACTGCTGAATGCCTGAGCCATTACTCGAGATACTACGTCATATCAAATGCTCCCAAGGCAGATGTTGTAGAAGCTATAACCGTAGTTGAGTACCAGAGCAGCCAAATAACCAAAGCAGGTGAAGAGGCCACTGAAGGCTAGAGCTGGCTACTAGCGTAGGGCAAAACCCTAGAATTTAATAGCAGAGAATCAGTAAACAGGAGTTTCTTGATGTGGCTATAGGAAAGGTCTGGCTATCACTACAACTACCGCAGAGCGTACTACTGCCACAGCTATGCTGAAGAACTGAATGATAGCACGATAGTAAGAAAGAACTGGCTACAGATGCAGCTAAGTGCATAGACAGCCACTGTTATAGACAAAATGAAAAGCTGTTCTACTGCTGTAACCGCATACTGGAAGTTGCTATAGCTATGGCCCAGCACACTGATGAGTCTATGTTGACTAAGTGCAAGATGGAGCATCTGAGCCATGGTACAGAATTCTACCATGGCTGCCCCTGTACAGGTGATTGCTGCCAAAATGATGACCTACAGATGATTTGATGGCAAGCCGAGTCAAGTCCTCGGGTGCTGATTTCTATGCATTGCCCCACCAGAGGCAAAAGATGCCAACAGAGTGACCTGTCAGAGAAAAAAAGATGCCAAAAATATGTCCTGCCAATAGTCACTGCTGTTGACACAGTGGAATACAAGTGGCTGCTGAGGAGACGCATATCATGCCAGCGAATGCTGAAGGTGACTCAACACCCCAGAAGTGGCTGCTGACACTGAAGCAGTGCCACAGAAGAGACAGCTGATACTGAAGCAGTGATAAGAAGGCAGCTGCTGTTACTGAAGCCATACCTTGGCTGCTGAGTGCTGTGGCTGTGCCATGTAGTTAACAGTAGATGTAGCTGCCGCTGTTAAAGCTGTGCCCTGCAGTAGAGTGCTTCCATGCAGCTGGCTGCAATTGCAGGAGCTTCTTCATATAGCAGGCTGCTGGTGTTGGAGTTGGCACATGTAACTAGCTATCATCAAGGCTGAACCATGCATCTGGGTTCAGCTGACACCACTAAAAGGCACTGGTCTCTGCCAAAGCTGTGCTCTGCAGCTAGTTTCCATTGGCGTAGTGCCCCATATTGAGCGAATTAAGTTGAAGTTGTGCCATGCAGAAGGCCAGTGCTGCTAAGACTACACTATGCAATTGGCTGGCAATGTGGAAGCAAAGCCATGCAGGCAGGCATGACTAGAGCTGGAGAAGCTGCATGATAGCCTTAAGGGGCGAATCACAAGAACTAATTTCTTTTTCCATCTCCATCCGCTGGTTGACGGACATAACTATTCCCAATGGTCTGAACTGATCTGGTAAGGATGCAAAGGAAAGAAGGGTTCTGCTGTCATAGTGACATTAAAGGAAGATAAGTCATGCAGCTAGATTTGGACTGAGAGGGATGGAGATGGTTCAGTAAGGAATGGGATACACAAATATAAGCAGGAGCAATAAGGGTGTGAATGAGGGTTTTGGTAATGCATCCAGAAAGGAACAAATTTTGGAGAGGTTTTAAAGAAATGACACATTTTAGATATGCTATGAACATGTGTAAAGGAGAAAGGAATTCAATACAAAATACCTTTAGTATGCTGCAAGTTAAATACATTTACATGTGCTCGTAACAACCAATATGGTGTCATAGGTATAGTCACGCACATAACTTTATAAATGAAACTTACAATTCTCCCATATGTATCAAAATGCAACTTTAGGAAGTTCACGTGATGGCTGCCGGAAAAGCAAACATGCTTTGCAAAGCTCCCAGACCTCACTGCAACACTAATGATTGTTTTGCATCCCCATCTTGGTAGAGTAACAGGCTGATTTCAGTCCAATTACATAATGTCCAAAGCAGAAGGTAAGAAAGAAATGAAAACCTCCACAGCCTCAGCAAAGATAAGTAAAGGTTTCCACCAAAAATGACCGAGTTTATTACACCAAAGGCTGCAAAGCTGGGCGCACAGACTGATGGGGCACTCTCTGAAAATGGAGCAATCTGACAGGCCACACTGGTCTCTCTGATGGTGGAAATCCAATCAGGTAATACTATAATTCATAACAAAGTTTTACCTGATCCAGAGTGAGGTTGGGGACATTAGACTGGAACTGCAGGAGGTGGTGGAGTGGCTAGAAAGCACTTACCTTTTATAGAAATCAACAAAAACAGTAACAAGTCCATGGCATACACACCCTAGGTACTTAACTAAAGGACTGGATGGAATATCTGTTTTGACTGTCATTCAAGGAGGCCTAAAGAGACTGGGTGTCCACCCCAGTACCCAAAGAGCAGTAAGTCTGGACCCAGAGAAGAAGACACACAGGAGATGTAAAGAATTTCTGTATTCTTTCTAAATTGTGTTTCCTCTAAAATAATTTTTTTAGAGATTTCTGATCACAATAGGCAGGGAGAGCTGCTAATTACAACTTGCACACAATAAAGCAAATTTGGCAAAACACAAAAAGTTACCCATCTTACTTTAAGAGTCATTTAACTGTTTTCCAAAAGATCAGAGGATTATTTTTAAAACTGGGGTTTAGTTTTTAAATGCGTTCAGTTTCGCCCAATCTTACTTGGAAAACAAACTACAGTAGTATATACCACCTAGCTCCGTTGTTGGCTCCTATAGTAAAACATTTTCATTTACCATGGCTTTAGGCAAAAGTTTGTAACTGCATAGGCCCAGTAATTTGGAACTCTGTTCCTAAAGAACTATTTATGTAAGAACTATTTGGTATTTCTCATATTCATCAGTGTTCAACTGAAGTAATGTAACATATTGTGCTGGCAATTTTATTTGTATTTATCATCATGTTTGATTCCCATTTTATGGGCTTTTTATATGTTGTCTCCCACTACAATGGTGTAGAAGTAGCCTAATGATTAGTGCAGTGGGCTAAGCAGATGAACTGGATTCAATTCTCACTATGGCTCCTTGAAATCCTGGGCAAGACACTAAACCCCCTCCATTGCCCCAGGTACAAAAACTTGGATTGTGAGTTCACAAAGGATAGAAAAAATAACTATATAATATGCAAACTGCTTTGATTTTACCACAGAAAGGCGGTATATCAAATGTCCTACCCTTACCCCCCACCCCCACCCCCTTTACAAACAAATATGCCAAACATGACTTCACGGACTGGCCCTTATGGAATTCTCCAGAAAATCCACTGGTTAATCTAGCCCTCATAACAGTTGAGCAGAAAGAGAAATGAATTAGATTATCTTACCTGAGTTAGGTTCAAGCCTTGGTGTTTCAGTACCCTTAGAATTTTTCCTGCAGTTTATTTCATTACTGTTTTCCCAAATCTGAATAGAATGAACACTTTGGTCACAAGTTTGGGCAAAGGCTTGTAGAGTCATAGGGTTATTTTGCTGTTTCTTGTTCTGCAATGTGAGTTAAATGAAGAAAACTAGGGGTTACATTAAAGTCCTCGTAATACAACCATATTTGTGAAATTATAAGAAAGGGTGTTACTAGGCAGAGTAGCTGTTAAGGTGCATTAGAGCCCTAACATGCATTTACATGCCCCTTAACACTTGTTAAAGAGAAATAACACACATTAGGTTATTATAATGCACACTGATATGAGGTACTGAGGGAAACATGCAAATGCACATAACAGCTCATTACTATGTAAACTGAATAAAGTGATTTATTGTGAATCCCACAAGCCACATTATTCCTGGAAAAATACTGCCAGCAAAAAGCTGGTGGCATTTTTCCATCTTGGGAGTACAGGGCTGCAAAGCTGTGGTCCAATGTTCCTGGGCACTCCTTGAAGTGGCTAGCATAAAATACTCAGAGCTGAACCACTCCCTCTCCCTCCCCCAATCGCCCCACTAGGGACAGAGAAAATAACTGAATATAATAAATGTAAACTGCTTTGAATGTACCTCAGAAAGGCAGTATCAAATCGAATTGGATCGAACTGGTGGAGGGGTAGCATTGTATGTTAAGGAGGGCCTTGAATCAAAATACAAAAGTGCAAAACCCTTACGAGAGAAGCTACACTGGCTCCCACTTAAGGAACGCATTACTTTTAAAGTATGCGCATTAGTCCACAAAATTATTCATGGTGAAGCTCCAGCCTACATGTCTGACTTAATAGACCTACCACCCAGGAACGCTAAAAGATCATCTTGAACTTTCCTTAACCTCCACCTCCCTAATTGCAAAGGCATAAAATACAAGGCGCTGCACGCATCAACCTTTTCTTACATAAGCACGCAATTCTGGAATATACTACCGCGCAACTTGAAAACAATCCACGAACTAACCAACTTCCGCAAATTACTGAAGACTCATCTCTTCGATAAAATTTACTGTAAGGATCAATACACATGAAGTCCACACTCACTGTTCCAGAAATACACCAATATATTCTTTTCTGAACTCTCATCCCCCGTAATTTTATCACACTTAAACCTTCACTCACAAAATATGTTAGACCGAATGTTCATTTGCTAAGGTTCTATTACCCTATTAATTTCCCTTTGTCTCTTTCCATTGTTCCATTGTTCTTTTCCTTGTCCTATTCCCTAACGATACCTTGACTCTGCTTTCGCTTAAATTCTTACAATGTAATCCATAACTGAATTGTAACAAATCGTATTTCCATTATTTACAATGTATTGTAAGCCACACTGAGCCCGCAAATAGGTGGGAAAATGTGGGATACAAATGCAATAAAATAAATAAATAAATAAATAGATTGAAAATTCTGCAGGAAACAAAACACATCCTGCAATCCCTATGTATTGAAATTCCATGTGTAAAGGGGAAAAGGATAGTGATAGGAGTGTACTACTGTCCATCTGGCCAGAATGAACAGATGGATGTAGAAATATTATCAGAATTTAGGAAGGCTAACAAACTGGGGAACACAATAATAATGGGTGATTTCAATTACCCCGATATTGACTGTTTTACTATCAGGGCATGCTAGGAAGGTAGAACTACTGAGAGAACTATATTTCGCATAAAAGGAAGTGCAGGAGAGACTCTTAAAACATCCCAAACTATAAGGGAAAGATTTAGTGACTTCCATGCAGATTTATATACTCGAAATCTATCTATACAGGACAATGCTATTCAATTATACCTCGAGGGATTAGACCTTCCGACTTTACAGCCAGAGCAATTGGATATGATTGAGGCTCCTTAAGGCTATTAAATCATTGAAGACAGGTAAATCGCCAGGCTTAGATGGCTATACAGGGGAATTTTACAGAGCCTTCGCCCCTCAATTAGCACCAATACTGACAGAAGTTTTAAATTATGTGAGATCAGGAGGGGTCTTACCACCTACTATGAAAGAGGCATGGATAGCAGTGATCCCTAAACCTAACAAAGATGTAACTGATTGTGCCTCTTATTGTCCCATATCAGTACTGAATGTAAATGTGCGCATTTTGGCAAAGGTATTGGCCTCTAGGTTAATTAATGTTTTACCATCTTTGATCCACCCAGACCAAGTAGGCTTTGTCCCTAGTCGACAGGCCTGATAACATTCGGTGCATGCTTGAGATCATGTATATAGCTGAACAACAAAAAGTGCCCTATTGTTTCCTCAGTGTCAACGCGGAAAAGGCCTTTGATAGGGTCCATTGGCCTTTTCTATATCACACTTTACAGCAGTTTGGGTTTGGGCCAAATTTTATTGGTTGGATTCAAAAATTCTACTCTTCGCCTAAAGCATGTGTTAAAATAAATGGGAATATTTCTCCTTTCTTCGAGTTACAGAGAAGTACTCATCAGGGATGCCCACTCTCACCACTCCTCTTTGCCCTGGTGATGGAACCATTGGCATTAAACATTAGGAATAATTCAGGGTTTGTGGAGTGCAGGCTGGAGCCTGGGAATCCAAGGTTGCTCTTTTTGCGGATGATGTTTTGCTCTCTCCTCCCCTTTGGATTCCTTTCCGACCTTGTTTCTGGAAATTGAATCCTATGGCCAAGTGTCTGGGTTTAAAATTAATTTTATTAAGACTGAAGCAATGGCACAGGGGCTTACTGCTGCAGACTACCAAACCTGTAAACATCTTTATCCTTTGACCTGGGTGCCCAATGGATTGCGCTATCTGGGGGGTTGTATTACTAGGAAACTTGAAGATTTAAGCTCTGCTAATTATACCCCCATGCTTAAAGTAAGACTGATTTGGAGCGATGGGATCCTCTGAATTTGTCTTGGTTTGGTAGAATTTCTACAGTAAAAATTAATATCTTGCCCTGCCTACTCTACATTTTCCAATCCATACCAATGCCCCCTAGTGATCAATTGCTTCTGTCTTTGCAAAGACGCATCCAAAAACGTATTTGGCAGGGTAAGCGGCCTCGAATTCCATGCTCTATTTTATACATGGCTCGTAAGAATCGAGGTGGTTTGGGGGTACCACAGTTGGGGTTATACCACAGGGTGGCTCAAACAAAGGCGGCGGTTGAATAGTATCAGGCATCTATCCATAAGCTGTGGGTACATTTGGAACAACATATGGTGGGTAACCCTTTGAGGTTAGGGCAATTGCTTTGGTTACAACCTAAACATAGATATTTGAAACCAACCCTTTGCCCAATTATTCAACACACTTTTTCCTATTGGGACAAATTGGATAGAAGGGGTTTTATAAATTGTATTTGTCTCCTATAGCATATAACTCTGCATTTCCTCTGGGATGCTCTTCCTCAGTTTTCACTAGGTGGAGGAGACATGGGTTGCTGCCTTGGGGGCAATTAGTGGATGTTGACATTTTTTTTCCTTTGCTGACTTGGTGGCCACATATCAGCTGCCTCAAACTGACCTTTATGCGTATCACCAGCTTATTCACTTTTTTATTTCATCCAATTTGAAAAACAAATTATTAGGGGAGGAAACCTTCCTAGAAGGTATATGTGCTGACTTTAAGGGTACTAGATGCCTGATTTCCTGGCTGTACAGCCATTTGAGAAATGCCCTGCCATCAACCTTTAAGCATCGTGAAAGGTAGGAAACTAAACTGGATACAAGGTATGACGCTGATGAATGGCAGCGGATGGAGATAGCCTCCGTTCAGGTCTCTCCAGCGGTGAATATACAGGAAAACTATACTAAATTAATATACCGTTGGTACCTCACACCTGTGAGACTGCATCACATGTTTGTGAATGTATCCCCACTATGCTGGCGACAATGTGGTCACAATCTAGTACGTTGGGCTATATATGGTGGTCATGTAGAAAAGTGAGGGCTTTCTGGAAATCTGTTCATAGGCAGGTGCAAGCTTGGGTGGGTTCATCTATACCTTGGGATCCTGCTATGTTTTTAATTAATAAGACCATACCAGGGGTCAGTAGTGTAGGGCAAGTGTTGGCAAAACATTGTTTCAGTGCTGCAAGATTAGTGATTGCGTGAACCTGGAAGCAGACATGCTGCCCCTCAATTCTCAAGGTGCACAATCTTTTATGGTACATCTGTGATTTGGAGAAGCTACTGGCTAAGGAACATAAGATACTAACCAAATGGGAAAAGATCTGGGCTCCTTTGCTTTCTACCCTAGTGTAATGGAGACTGAAGATGATTTCATTCTAGTATGGGGGAAGTGGTGTGGGTCCATGGGATGGGGGGCAGGATCTTGGGGGATGGGAAGGGTTTGTTTTTGATTGTTTTTTTATTCTGTTGTTGTCCACTCATTTAAATACAAAAAGACGGGAATACTATTGATGTATAAGATGAAGCCTCTTTTAGATGGCTCCTCAGCTGTAATGAATCTGTATATTGTGTGGTTTTCCACTGTTAATGTTTGCTATTGTATGTGCTGTGGATTCATCCAATAAAGCTTCCTGTTACAAATTTTAAAAAAATGTATGGGATAGATACAGGAGATGCCTAAATAGAAAGAGGATGAGAACGCAACATGGCTGTTGAGGTGTGGTGTTAGGCAAGAGTAATGGGAACTAAGGCTGAAGCTGGACTGACTTCTATGGTCTGTGTCCCGCAAATGGCAAAAGACTGAAAGAAGATTCGCCAAATCCAGCGTGAGGGAACTAAGGCCAATACCGGACAGACTTCTATGGTCTGTGTCCTGCAAATGGCAAAATACAGGTGAAGTCTGCCAACTCCGGTGTTGTAGATCACTTTATTGTCATGTACTTGAGTGAGGGTGTTGTGCAGCTCAAGGGGATGCTGGTAAGTTGGATACTGTCAGCAATACTTGGGGATGATATGTGGTTATAACCAAAATTACATCAAGTTTGGCTGCCTATATGGTTGGCATGGTAGAGACTTTACAACCAGTGTTTAAGCATGAGTGACTGGGGCTCGTGCAGTGGCAGGCGCAGCTCTGGCCACCTTGTTGGGCAGACTGGATGGACTGTATGGGTCTTTATCTGCCATCATTTATTGTGTTAATTGTAAACTACTTGATACACTTTAAATGGCAGTACATCAAATAAAGAAGTCCTTTTACTAAGCTACACTAATAAATGGGCTTTAGTAAAAGGGCCCCTTAAAGATAAAACTTTAGTATATTTAGTATAGAAAATAAAAAAATATTTATTATTGGACTACTGGATCAATCAGGAAATGAGAAATTGGAAGTAGCTATTCTTGTCCATTACATAAATAGTGAGATTCCTGCTCCCTGCATAAGTGAAATATTTGTTGGATTTTATTGATTGATAGATAGAAAACTTTTAAAAGATTCACAGCATCATTAAATCAGTATTAGTGAGAGTTGGGTTTTTTTTTTGTATAACTTTGTGGTAGATTGTGCATGTGTTGCATTTTGGTTACTTTTATCACATGTTCAGAGAATTTTTTTTCAAGTTTTTCAGCCTTTATAAAATAGGGCTGAGGAATCAGAATTGGTAAAAATGTACCAACTGACTCCAGCTTCAAAATAAAAACTTAAATTATAATATATAGTAAACATATCATTTTATACTTATTTTTTTGTTCAGGTTCTTTGTTCAAACTTCAAATAAATATATTTTGTGGTCTTATTAGTCCTAATTTTGTACATAAAGAAATATCCTATTGAATTTCCCCCCCCCCCCCCCCAAAGGGTGGGTTCTACTAAAAATAAGAGATCCTGGTAACATACGAACATAAAGTGTTACCATACTGGGACAGACCAAAGGTCCATCAGGCCCAGTATCCTGTTTCTAACAGTGGCCAATCCAGGTTACAAGTACAAAACAGTAAAACAGATTTTATGCTGCTTATTTTAGGAATAAGCAGTGGATTTTCCCCAAATCCATCCTAATAATGGCTTATAGACTTTTCTGTTAGGAAATTAGCCAAACCTTTTTTAAACCCTGCTAAGCTAACTGCTTTTAAAACTCAAACAGGTTTATTCTTTCTAAGGGGAACTGTAAGTTTACTTGCCTTAGTAGAGCTGCAAAGGAATGTGGCTGTTTGAATATTGTTACCTTTGCAGGAGGGGGATAGGCCCCATAGCTCTGCCTGCATGCAAATGGGGCAAACAGACAGGTTGATGGGAGCTCTTTTACATATTACAAGGGGATTAATTCACTGAAGGGAATAAAGCTTGTGAGAATAAATGATGCGCGCACACTGAATGGAGAGAGCTGGATCAGAATAAGGGAATAAAAATCCTGCTCCCCGTGAGTTTAGGGGAGACTTGAGATTAGTCATCTGTTGGGAATTCATTGAGAGAGTTCATGTCCTTGAAGAGAGCTTGTCTCACGCTGAGAAGGGAAACAGCCCTCTAGTGGGGAAACCCTGCTACTGGTGGTTTTAGATTCTCATTAAACTCTGAATCCGAACAGGAAGGGAGGCTCTCCTGAATACAAGAACAACAAAAGCCCTTGGGAGAATTGCTCAGGCAAGGAAGCCTTTGGGAGCAGCTCAGAGCAGAATAAAATGGGCCCGCAGGGGCACTATCGGTGCCTAGGGCCAAGAAGAACACAGGTAGCCCTCTAGTAGGGAACCCTGGAACCAGCGAGGGTTAAGGCCTCCGGGGTGTGATCGGCACTAGGAGCCCAGCAAGGGAGAAGGTTGCCTAGGTGTGGCTAGTATTAGGTGCCCAGTAGAGGAGGACAGCTCTTGGGAGGACAGCCAGTCCTCAGAGCCTAGGGAAAGCTTCCAGGAAGCCACAGCAGGGACAGGCATAGCCAGCCTGCAGCACAGCAGCCACCAGCTCAAGAAGTCTCTAGCAGAGGGGTGAGATGTGAGAGGACTGGGAGAGGAAGGACTACGCAACACAGCCATACCCACACTGAATTAACTAAGCAGCACAGCTACAACTGAAAGGGTTTGAAAGTGTAAAAGGAAGGCCCTGATGCTCAAAGATCACTGTTAAATACAGTTACAGTTAATTGATTTATAGCCCGCTAATACTATTAACTGAGTTCATGGCAGGTTACAACTAAGATACTAGATACAAACAAATTTAGGTTGTAACAAAGATAATTAAAATATCAATTACTAAACCACAATTTTGCAACTAACAATCAAAGATGACATCCTAATTGTAACTACTATATCTCACTTCTTTGACACATATTTATGAAACAGCAAAGTTTTTAATCCTTTTTTTTAAACTAGCAAAGATAAATATGTGCCTTAATATAGGTGGGAAAAAATTCCATAAACTAGTTGCCTGGTACGTAAATAAAAAAGTAAACAACTTCTTTGAAGTAATCCCTTGAGGGCTAGGAAAAGAAAATGAAAATAAGCTTTGGGTATTATAATATTACCCTAATATCGAAAAACATACAAGAGAGATCATATATTGAGGAATTTGACCAAATATAATTCTGATTAGTAAACAATCCAATTTAAACAACACCCTAGTTTCTATAGGAAGCCAATGCAACTTAATAAAATAAGGTTTAATCCTTTCTGAGTTTTTTTTTTTTAAAGAAAAAAAAATCATACGTACAGCCACGTTTTGGATGGTTTGAATTCTTCTCAATAATCGTTTCAATAGACCCAGATATACAATATTGCAAGAGTCTAATTTGCTAAGTACCAAAGATTGTAACACTAGTTTAAACAGATCTTCTGACAAATATTTTCGATTGCTTTTTATCTTTCTCATAACAGAAAAAGAACTTCTTATAAGAGAATTAACCTGACATTCCATAGATAAATTGTCATCCAACACAACACCCAGAATTTTAATTTAACTGTCCAAAGAATAAGATTCTCATCAATAGTAGAATTTAAATCCATAGCTTGGCTCTGCCTGACACCTAACATAAATTTTGTTTTCTCTCTGTTTAGCTTAAGATAATGGGCGACCATCCACTTAATAATAATTGAAAAACAATGAGAAATGGTAATGTAAATATCCTTTAAATCTACAATTGTCTTGTTCCGCAGAGTTCTGAGGAGACACACTGGTGTGAGCCCTTGGGTCCGTCTGGAGGGCAGCGGAGTGGTTAGCCACCGTTCTCCAGAGGACAGCCGACCCACCCCGATCTTCACCTGGGAAGGCCGCCGTTCCCTGGAAGTTGAGCCTCCAGGTGCAGGCGGTCTACAGGGCTTTGGGAACAGGGGGCGGACAGGCCGACCCGACAAAGAATGGACAGCACCCCGGGGAGGCGGAATGGTCAGACACCCCGGGCGGGACTGGCAGCAGGCACAGAGAAACAGGAGCTTGGCAGCGGTCCAGGAGAGTCAGTAGCTTGGCAGAGGTCGAGGCAGGCAGTGGTCAAGGAGAGTCAGCAGCTGGGCAGAGGTCGAGGCACTAGCAGGATGCAATCCAACCGGCAAGTGCAGGATACAATCCAACAGGCAAGTGAGCAGGAATCTCCCACAAAGCGGAGCCCTCTGAAACGAGAAGCCGAAGCACTGGCTAGAGGAGCAGCGTTCCTTAAATAGGTCTCCTCATCAGCGCGGGACCCCCAGCTGGTGCTCACAGGGGCCTGGCCTCCGACAACCAATCGTGGAAGACGCCAGTCAATGTCCCGTCAGCCTGGCCCCGTAACCGGAAGAGATGCCGGCTATGCTTCGCCGGCGCCATGCTGCAGAAGTTCCGCTCCAGAAGTGGAAAACCGGCCACCGGGGAGAACCGCGCCGGTATGACCGGTGATCCGGGGTGGAGACACGGCACGCCCGGTCCCCGTGGCCGGAGGCAATAGCCGGCCATCCTTGTCAGGCGCCGATAGCCGGCCACCGGAGGAAGACCCGCGAGAATGGCCACGAGAATGGCCGGCAATCCGAGGCGAGGCTGGAACACGCTGCCCGCCGGCTCCCGCGGCAGACAGGTGAGCGTTGCCACTGGCGGGGTTCGGGACACAATAACAGGAAGAACTATAGTTATATCATCTGCATATATACGTGGAATAACCTTCCCTTTCTAAATATCTACTCAGAAAAGATAAAAGCACATTAAATAGTACTGGCGACAGAGGACATTCCCTGCATCTTAACTCGATAGGTCTAAAAACCAAAAATCCCCTAAACCAAAAAAGAACCTTCCCGGTTACACCGAGGTCATCCAGAATATCAAGTTTTTTTGTTTGTTTTTTTATTATGCATTTATATATTTATACAAGACAACTTGCATTCAGTAAAACGAAAATAAATCATTACAATAAGTAATTTCTAAACAGATATACAGAAAAAAGAATTAAACACTTCTTAGACCACAATAATGGAGGGAGGGGGAGAATGCAAATTGAGGAGAAATAGTTCAAAATACATTTTAAAGGAAATAGGCCTGTCCAGAAGTTCCATCACTATTTAAATCTTAATCTGTTGTTCCCTCATTGACAATATCATCTAGTTACCCATATGTTTTGAATTCAAAAAAATTTGTAATTGGTTAGGATCAAAGAAAACATATTTATTTCCTAAATATGGAGGAGTGGCCTAGTGGTTAGGGTGGTGGACTTTGGTCCTGGGGAACTGAGGAACTGAGTTCAATTCCCACTTCAGGCACAGGCAGCTCCTTGTGACACTGGGCAAGTCACTTAACCCTCCATTGCCCCATGTAAGCCGCATTGAGCCTGCCATGAGTGGGAAACCGCGGGGTACAAATGTAACAAACAACACAGTACTTACAAGGGTAAGCAAGTAAAAATTTAGCACCCATATTCTTAACGTCTTCCCTAAAAGCCAAAAATTTCTTCCGCTTATCTTCTGTTTTTACCACATCTGGAAATATCCAGATCTTTTGACCGCAAAAAAGCTTTGCTGAATTTTTAAAGTAAAGTCTAAGTAAGGCATTCAAGTCCTGTTCAAATTTGAAGGAGACTATTAAAGTTCTTCTTACTTCAATCTCCGACATAGAGTCTTCCAACAAAGCAGTTAGATCTTGAATTCCTTCAGCAGGTACATTTTGTGAAGTCACTAATTTCGCATTTGTTGTTTTCGGAGGTGGCAAATAATAAACTTTATTCAGAGGTGGAATTGCCTCCTGAGGGTATCTAAGTATCTCCACCAAGTATTCTTTTAGGAAGTCCAATGGGGTAATCCCCGTCGCTATAGGAAAGTTTAGCACCCTCAGGTTTAGCCGGCGGTTATGATTTTCAATTTGCTCAAGTCTTCTAGAGACCATTAATTTATCTTTTATAAGAGTTTCTGTCGTCGTTTTTAAATTTACCACCTCTATTTGCAACTGCGTTATTTTCGAATCAGTATCCTAAGAGTCTCCAAAGATAAAGCAATAGTTTTGACTTTACTTACTAGAGAAGAAGTATCTTGTGCTGTTTTAGTAAGTGTTACAGACATTTCTTGTATTAGGTCCCAAATGGATTGCAATGAAACCAGCTTGAGCGACACCATTGTCGTCTCTTGAGTCTTATCTTCTGCTGCAATCTGTCGTGGGGGGTCATCGTCGGAATTATCCCAAACGTCACCTTCCGGTCGCCGAGTATTTCCAACCGCTCCATGCGGCTCAGTAGGACAAGGTGGCGGATTAACACCCAGGGGCGATAAAGATGTTTCAGGTCCTAGTAGTTCTGCCGCTCCTCCAGCAGAGCTATCAGCAGGACTCGCTCCAGAATCAAGTAAAGTTTAATGATCAACTATATCAAATGCACTGGGAAGATTCAGTTTCATTACAAGTGCTCTGTGGCCTTTGCTCACAAGGTATCTAATGTTATTCAAGAGTGTAGCCAACAAAGATTCAGTACTGTGGTCAGCCCAGAACCCAGACAGTGAGGCATGCAGCAACTCAAACTGATCCAGATAAGCTACCAACTGCTTTGTCACTAAGGCCTCCATTATCTTTAAAAAATAAGGAATTGAGGCCACAGGTCTATAATTAGATGTACCACACTTAGAAGCCAAAGAATCTTTTAATATAGATGTCAAAATATACTCAAAGGGTCTTAGGGAAGATACCAGACGCAAGAGAATCTTCAATCCAACAAAGACCGACCTCCTTAAACAATATAGGTGCTGTTTTCATAAGATGGATAGGACAGGTATCAAGACTGCAATGTGGCCTTGCAAATTTGAAACAAAGTGTCCAATTCATCCAAAGAAACTCGAGAAAAATAAGACCAACAGCGATCAACTAGCTGCCATCTTCAGAAAAATAAACATAATTGAATCTATTTGAAGTTCCATTATGAACATGTAACAAGTCATAAAGTGCCACAGTTTGCTATGGGGAACTATCAGGCTTTTTTCTTAATTTGCAAAAATCCCAAGTGTTACCAACTTCGCCAACAATCCAGGAGGAGTGGTCGGGTAATTACCCCTTAGCATGGGCAGAGAGCTCTATAAAGTATCTGGAGGTATACATTCCGTCGGATTTAACTGGCTTATATCACTGCAATGTCAGACCCTTGATGGAGCAGCTTCATACAAAACTTGTGCTCTGGCATGCTCTCCCAGTTTCCTTGATAGTTCACATCAATCTTTTTAATATGATGCTTGCCCCATGACTCCTCTATGTTTTTCAGATGTTCCCACTATATCTCAGAGTTAAAGAGGAGCGGTTTTGCACAAAATCTTGCAGCAGTTCTTGTTGCGGGGGGGGGGGGGGGGGGGCGTGCCAGGCTCCTTATTTCAGTTTTACAGAAACCCAGGAGACATGGGGGCTTGGGGTTGGCATGCTCCTTGCGACATCTCAATGACTGGTTTAGAAACACTGGGACTTTTTCTGTGACCGCAGAGGAAACCTCCTTTGCTCCACATGAGCATTTCAGCTGGCAGATCCGTACTATTCCAGGGGGTACCCCCTCTATGCTGAAATACATTTTTTTTCCTAGAATGGTCCAGGCTGCATGGCGATGGCTATTTCATTGCCATTCTTTTTCAGCAGTGGCCTCACCATTTTTAGCCCTACAATTCAATCCATATTTTATTCTGGACATGGAGCCTGTGGTGTTCGCCAGCTGGAATGCTAATGGAGTTTGTTATCTTTCTCAGTTAATAACCACTGAGGGGCAGTTGAGGCCCTTTGAAGATCTTCGCACAGAATTCCATCTGATGGTTTTGCCTACCTTCAATTACAACATTACGTTCGCACTCTCGGTTGGCAAAACCTGACAGAAGATGTTCAGGACATTAACTATGTAAAGACCTTGGGATCCCAGAACCCAGTTCCTCTTAACTTATCATCACTATTTCTTATAAGAAACAACAGAGGATCTTGACTGTGCGTGTTAAGCAGCAGTGTGGTCGGCATACCTTAATGTGTGTGCGTCAGCGGATATGTTAAAGGATTGCATATTGGCCACACATCATCATTTTTGTAATGTTAGGTTATAGGAGCTTCAATATAAATCTGCCCTTCATTTATTTTTTTATTCCTCACCAAGCTCACAAAGCTTCAATTTGCTCTTCGGTGGCATGCTTTAAATGTCATTATTCACCAGCAACTCTCAGCCATATGTTCTGGGCTTGCCCTAGGATCCAGAATTTCTGGGCCGGGGTGCTCAACAGCATGTCTACAATGTGGTCCCAGAACATTACAGTATCACCTTTGCTACTGTTTAACAAATTAGAAATTTCCCAGCCTGCCCCTGCAGGGTATATTGGGTTTCCTTCATCGTGTTCTGTTGATGGGTAACAAGTCAATTCTGCTACAATGGAGGGACACCTCACCACCCACGCTCAAATTCCTGGAGAACCCAAATGATTTCACTGTTGTCAATGGAATGCTGCAGTGTCTCTGATTTATCCACCCCCTCTGGACTTTGTTTTCAGCATGTTTAGGAGCGATTTTGGGATACATTATAGCCCTCGGCTCACAGCCACCTTCTTAATCACTGAACAGGCTCCAATTCTTTGTTGTGTACCTGCCATGGAGTATTTGGGATGGGGTAGGGAGCAGCAGGGGGAGGGGTAGGGGTTGTTCAACTTTTATACTGAATTGCATTTTCATTGCCAGAGAACTAGCCTGTTAACCAGCTAAGTCGAAATGTGAAAATTTGTGTTGTGTTCATGGTTTTCCTTTTTCCTAATCTCAATAAAGATAATTTAAAAATAAAACTGGGCAAATAAACTAAAATATAAAGGAAAAGGCAAAAAAAGGGGGGGTTCCACAAACAGGAACACAAAAAAAAGGCAAAAAAAGCTCTCTGGACTGAGCGAAGTGAAGAGACGGTTAAAAAAAAAAAACACACCCTCTCCTCACCGCGGTAGAAAAAGAACTGAGTAGACCGCGTTCTTGTGGTGGGTGCTCACATAGCGGGCAGGAAGGCATTTGCACACGCGTAGTGGAGCTTGTCTCGCGCTCCATAAAGCTGTACTTATGCTAATCATAAGTCCCAGACCGGGCAATACGAGTCGGTGTCACCACTTGTGAGAACAGATGAGCCTGCATGTCCTCGGAGAACATTATAAACCACAGCTTTCTTATACAAATGTATTGCCTTCCTCCAATTAAGCCTATTTAAATCTGATTTCTCTTTTCTCTTAATTCTTTCTTGCAACCTACAATTACGCTTTAGTTTTAATAAATCTATAGTATACCATTTATTACCCAATTGCTTAATTTTCTTTTCACGAATAGGAGCTATTTCATCTAATACATTTAAACCATACCTATTTCAATCATTTAACCAATTAATTTGTTTCACCATTACAGGAATTAGAGTTATAATACGGCAGCTGCAGTTGAACTTATCGATTTGTAAACAGCAACCGATGCTCAAAAGGAATCGCATGCAAATGAGATGCACGGAAATTCTGCAAGGGAAAGTGCCTATCACATGCGCAGAACAGTCTCTCGGTAAGTGTCCATGTTCTGCGCATGCCCAGGAATCATTTTGTTCTACTGCTGCACACTCTGCCAGTGGGCTCAGATTCTACCTGTTCCTGCCAAATCCAGGGTTCACTTTCTGTGCCTACAGGATCAAACCCTGAGGTCTGCAGAATCCTGGGATCGGACCCTGTCCATGTCTGCAGGTTCCCTCCTTGTGGCTCTAGGATCCTGGGACCCCTGGACAGAAATGGAGAGCAATCTTATCCCGGGTTAGAGTCAAGATGTGAATTCACGTAGGGTAGTCCGGAATCTCTTCTGCAAGAGGAAAAGAAAGAAACCCCCTTGGAAAAGGGTAAGTAGAGAGATTGGGGCACACGACGAAAGCTCCAAACCTGCCAGAAACATTTTGCATGTTAAAGGTAGGTGTTCCTTTCTGCGCATTGCACGGAATGCTCATTTTAATACTGATGAACTCATTGTAATACATTTGTATTGGATTATCGGTAGCTGCTACTGCGAACCATTAAAGCAACTCAGAATCCCTTTATGCATTAGACGCTAAATAATGTGTGCTATACACCGGCTACAAAAAGTCTAAATTAAACGGTGCATGGTAAGCTTTGTACATCGGGGCCTAAGCTACTGATTCTAAATATCTGAGTTAAAAACTAATGTTTTTGGAAGAGTGCATAAATTAGAAAGCATTTGGTTTAAGAGGTTAAGTGCCAAGACTACTGGTGTTTTGTTTACAGTATCTGAGTAATAGGGGTCTGTGTAAATAGTTCAATAAAACCTGTTTAATTTAGCCAGCCCTGTTCACAGCAGTTCTTTTTTTTCTTTCTCCTGGGGAAAGAAAAAAGACGGTAACCCCACCTGTTAACGTTTTTCTTCCCCAGGTGTAGACACCGAGCGCCAAGCGAGTAAGGGAACGACGGAGACTGCCCTCGGGAGGCTCCAGTTAGGTTGGGCCCAGAATCCAGGAACGCACTATAAGGGGGCGTTACACTATATTTCTGTAATTAATCTAACTTAAGCATCCTGTTATAGAGTTACCCACAGATACACACACATCTCCTTACTGAGAAATGGCCTCCAAAACTGAAGAAAGGCATTATCACTGTGCAGAGGCATTATCACTTCCTTTTCTCTCTAGCTTTTGCCACTGCCTTATCCCACTGTTTTGCTATCTTCTGATAATTAGGCATGATTGCCCCTAGATCTCTCTCCTGGTTCATGGACATCAACCTCTTTCCTCTATTGCATACAGATTCTTTGATTTCTGTACCCAAAATGCATCATTCTGCATTTCTTTGTACTAAAGCTTAACTGCCAAGCATTTGACCAGCCCTTTTGTTTAAAGTATTCTGCATTTTGTCTGCTCCTTGAAGCACTGTATTGTCTACAGTGTTGCAGAATTTGAGTTATCTGAAACAAGAAACTTTTTCTTCTAACCCTTCTTCAAAATTTCTCACTATGATATTGAACAGATTTGTCCCATGAGCAATCCCTGACATACTCCACTACTTTCAGTTTTTGTTAACAATACTTCTTGTAATCCGTTGGGTTGGTTGTGAGCCCTTGGGCCCTGGCCGAGGCCAGCAGGGCGCCGACCCAGGCCAAGGGGAGACCGACCCACCACCGCACACCCCAGCTACACAATACCCCTTAAGCTACCCCTCCCCACAGTCCCTCAGGAAGAAGGGAAATAGGCATACAGGCGGGCCTCGCGGCCGAACTGGAACCCACGCACACAGAGCCACTCGTGCGAGCCTCACGGCTGAACTGGAACCCAATCACACACAGGGAGGGGTGAAAGAACCCAGAGGGCCCCAAGATGCCAGACACGCGCTGAACACCAGCAATAGGGCAGAGGGGGAAACAAAGGACCAGAGCGGGCCACGCCCACCCAGGGGACTAGCGCAGGACAGGGGAACTAACACAGCAACCCCCCACCACCACCACCACCACCAGAGTAGGAGCCCCAGGCAGAAGCCAGAGGAACCAGACACAAAACGAAGGCAGAAAGCCTTTGCCTCAAACCCACTGTAGACAGAGGCACACAGAACACAAAGGGTTAAGCTTGTAGAGCCAGCAGAGAGAGTGCCATAAATCAACAAACAATCAGAGAGAATGCTTCCCCTCCGAGAGGGAGCGGGGCCCATCCAACAAACACACTGGCAGAGGCAGGAATACAATACACACAGTACACAAAGGGTTAAACTCACTGAGCCAGCAGGCGGGACACTGGGAAGAGAAATCCTTAAAACAAACAAACAAAGGAGAACACTCTCACTCAGCCCAGAGCCCTGGAGGCTGAGCAATGCCCAGCCCCCACTAAACAAACGAGCAGCTGACCCTGATTACAGAGCTACGCACACACAAAGCAGCAGCAGCTAACCCAGAGGGAAGGAAAAGAATACTCTAATACAACACAGATCCCTGTCAGAACCTAGAGCACATTGTGAGAGAAAGCTATCAGGCTTTCCTGTTACCACCAAGTAAGTAACGCAAAAGCAGAGAAACTCGTCAGCTGCAGGCTAAAGTACTATCCCCTGACGTCTGCACAACCCCTGGCAGCCAATCAGAAGAGACGTCCCCCCCTCCCCCTCAGCCAAACCGGCAGAATCATAACACTTCTGAACTGTTACGTGTATTGGTTATTGGGGGGGGGAGGGAGTTATTGGGGGAGAGTTTAGCCTCATTTAGTATCGTCAGTAGGAGATTAAAGAAATCAAGCTCTCCAATTTTGTTTTCTGACGTGTTTGTTGTCACTTGTATAATACTTTCAGTACAAAATATTTAAATATTAACAGTGCTTCTATTTTCCTCCTGCTCCACTTTGTCCAATTTTTGGTACCAAGTTTTGTATGTTTTTTTTTTTAATCAGTTGCTGTGGTCAACATAAGTAGTACTTCATTCTTATGTAATTCTACTGGTGGTCAAGATTCCAGTGTTCCTCTGGTGAACATTATTATGCTTCCAGTTTCTATGTGTACAGGCTTATATAGTGCTGGTATTGGAGGTACTGCAAAACTTTATTCTCTTCTGAACTGCCTCTGTCTCAAAATCTTTATAAAGGTATAGCCTCCAGAAATGAACATCATACTCTGGGGTAGGGTTTCAACTGTAACCTATACATGGACAATGTTTTTTTTTTTTTTTTTTTTTTGGGGGGGGGGTTGCCTTACAAGTGATCTTTCTTTATCAAACATATTACTGATTTTCCTTAATACTTTATAACACGGACTAGTAACCTTCAGGTCCCCAGGGACTGATCTTAGAGCACTTTCCTATTTGGTAATTGCCAGTTCTTGCCCTCTTAATTGAAGGGATTAATGGAATTTTGCACTCTAAACTCAGGCTTTTATGCTTTGCACTGAAACACAGCTTCCAAGCCCTTTATTAACTTTTTTTCAAGTAACCTTTCATTCTTCTACACCACTCTGCGTCTCTGCTTGATTACAGATTTATATATTGTTTTCAAACAGGCATATTTTACCTTCAAATCTTGAAAAGTACCAAAACTAGCACGGAGACCAGAGGCACTCCAATATCCACATTACCTTCCTTGGACATTCTCTCAGATTTTTACTGCCCTACTAGTTCATGCTACAGGAGCAGCTCAAGTTAATATTTTAAGCTTGTAGATTCCCGTATTATTTTTGTAGTATTGAGAAGTATAAGGGATACAGTATATCGGACAGTATGCGAGCAAACAGAACAACTGTTGTCATGGAATCCTTATCCTGTGAACAGCGGGGGGGGGGGGGGGGGGGGGTGGATCTAGCAGTTGCAGGCCCAGATGCACTAAACGTTTTTCATCGTTAAATGAGCCCTCAAGGAAGAATTTCCTATCCTTTCCATGCACTAAAGCCTATTTTCCGACGACAGTAGCAGCTAACGAAAACTGAATGCAGATGAGCAATTCTTCTACAAATCCCATTGAAATGACATGCACTAACCTTTTCCGATTCGTTTAACGCAGGAGAACACTGTGAAATCTAACGAGAGTCTGTACCTCTCGTTAGGGCTGTCTGTCTGCTAGAAGTTAACAAAATCCAATAAAAAAAATAACTGGGGGGGCGAAAACGCGTCAGGGGCGTCCTTTATTGACGCCCCAGGTCGCCACTGCTCCCCTCTCCCTCAGCACCAAAAAAGAAAAAAAAAAAAAAAAAAAGGATCGGGAGGGGGCAAAGGCACTCGTCATGAGCGTCCCGTATGGACGCCTTGCTCCCCCCCCCCGCTGCTCCCCGCTTCCCCCCCCCCCCTCCTTTGCCTTACCGGCCTGTGTAGCGCCTCTCACCTCTGCTGCACGTCAGAGGAAGGCGGGCCCAGGAAGAAAGAAGGGACGTCTGAGGAGGCCTTCTGACTCGCCGATCAGCTGTTCTTGCCCGTGCAGCAGAGGTGAGAGGCACTGCACGGGCCGGTAAGGCAAAGGGGGGGGGGGGGGGGGTCGTTGGACGGGAGGAGCGGCAGCCACGACCAAAGGGGGGGCGGCGGGGCACGGGACCGGAGCATGGCAGGAGGCAGAGCTAGTGTGGGAGAATACAGGAAGGGAGGAGGGCTGGCCCGGGGCTGCTAAAATTGGAGATTTTTCGTGCGGGGGGGGGCAAGGCGTCCATACAGGACGCTCATGACGAGTGCCTTTGCCCCCTCCCGAAACACACGTGTTTGTGGGGGTTTTTTTGTTTGTTTTGACAGCTGGGCCTTTGTGGCATGCGCAGAGCAGCCAGCATAACGCTTGGGCTGCTCTGCGCATGCTTTAGGCGCTGATTAACGATGGGTTTAACGATTCTGTGATACATCCTACTTTGCAATACCGATCCGAACATTTCTGGACTGTTTTTGTAGTGCATGCCTCGTTTTTTAAAAAATCGTTAAGCACTTTTACGATTCTTATTTTTTAACGTTTGGTTGATGCATCTGGGCCGCAGTTCCCTCCTACTCCTCTATGCTATCAGCTCAATCAGAACAGGCTGCTGTTTTGCTATGGTACTATAAGCCTTCATGTACCTTTTTTTTCTTTTATATCTCCTATTCAAATCAACCCAGCCATGGCAGCTCTGCTTGAGCCCAGCTAAAGGAGACTGACTTTGGCCACTCACTAAGCAGCACTTGTGCCCTTGCACTTGGAAAAATGGTCAAGACTCCCTTCCCTCAGAAGCTGTAAGCTGCCTCCACAAGGGCCCAGGGAGAAGAATTCTAAGCAGGAAATTATTCAACATATTCAACAATTATTCAACATAAAGAAATCCTTCACATGATCATCTTCCAATATGGTATATATTATTCAATGTAAAAAGTGTCAAAAAGGGTGCAATACTGGAGAAACAAGCCAGATGCTAAAGACGAGATTCAATTTACATGGACATCATATGAAAAATGCCAGTGACAACCAGGATGTCACCTCTGTGGGACAGCACTTTACAAAACCAGAACACGATATCAATGATTTTATGGTGAGAATACTAAAAGGAAACTTTAACACAGTCCAGGAACGTACGACCTTTGAAGTCAGAATGATTAAATATTTTGAAACCCACCAGACAGGACTTAACAAAGATCTGGGTTTTCTAGCCCATTTTAAACCATAAAATTCTACTGCTTTGTCACCCTCTTATCTACATGTATCTCTCCCTGTCTCTCATCCACCCAGCTCCCATGTTTCACACCTTACCCACCCCACCCTCTACCTGTGAAGACTGTCATTGAAATGCTTTGATGTTTCACTTATATATACTGTTATTTATCAACATTTGATTATTTCTGATCTGAAGAAGAAGGGTTACCTTTGAAAAGTTAATCAAAAAATGAATTTAGTCCAATAAAATGAAGATACATACCTGTAGCAGGTATTCTCCATGGACAGCAGGCTTAATATTCTTACACATGGGTCGTCGTCCGCGACAGCCCAGGAGACAGAAGAAACTTTAAAAGCTGTAGAACCTTCCTGAATGTTCTGCCACGCGGGCCGTCCCACCGCGCATGCGTAGGTGGCTTCCCGCCCGCGACGCAAACGTGCAGTGACCAGTTTAATAAAAAGCAAAACAATATAAGTGAAAACAACTCCAACGGGGAGGAGGGAGGGTTGTAAGAATATTGAGCCTGCTGTCCTTGGAGAATACCTGCTACAGGTATGTATCTTCATTTTCTCCAAGGACAAGCAGGCTCAAACATTCTTACACATGGGGTATCCCTAGCCCCCAGGCACACTCAAAATAATAAACATTGGTTAATTGGACCTCGCAACGGCGAGGACATAATATAGATTGACCTAAAAAGAAGCACAACTAAGTGAGAGTGGAGCCTGGAACAGAACAAAAATGGGCCTAGGAGGGTGGAGTTGGATTCTAAACCCCGAACAGATTCTGCAGCACCGACTGCCCAAACCGACTGTCACGTCGGGTATCCTGCTGAAGGCAGCAGTGAGATGTGAATGTGCGGACTGATGACCACATTGCAGCCTTGCAAATCTCTTCAATGGAGGCTGACTTTAAGTGAGTCACTGATGCAGCCATGGCTCTAACATTATGAGCCGTGACGTGACCCTCTAAAGTCAGCCCAGCTTGGGTGTAAGTGAAGGAAATGCAATCCGCCAGCCAATTAGAGATGGTGCGTTTTCCGATGGCAACTCCCCTCCTGTTGGGATTGAAAGAAATAAACAACTGGGCGGACTGTCTAAAGGGCTTAGTCCGCTCCACATAAAAGGCCAATGCTCTCTTACAGTCCAATGTGTGCAACTTGTCCTCACCAGGGCGGGTATGTGGATGGGGAAAAAATGTTGGCAAGACAATAGACTGGTTCAGATGGAACTCCGACACCACCTTCGGCAAGAACTTAGGGTGAGTGTGAAGGACTACTCTGTTATGATGAAATTTGATATAAGGTGCATGCACTACCAGGGCTTGGAGCTCACTGACTCCACGAGCTGAAGTAACGGCCACCAAGAAAATGACCTTCCAGGTCAAGTACTTCAGATGGCAGGAATTCAGTGGCTCAAAAGGAGCTTTCATCAGCTGGGTGAGAACGACGTTGAGATCCCATGACACTGGTGGAGGTCTGACAGGGGGCTTTGACAAAAGCAAACCTCTCATAAAACGAACAACTAAAGGCTGTCCAGAGATAGGCTGACCCTCTACACGTTGATGGTAAGCGCTAATCGCACTAAGGTGAACCCTTACGGAGTTGGTCTTGAGACCAGACTCTGATAAGTGTAGAAGGTATTCAAACAGGGTCCTTGTAGAACACGAAAAGGGATCTAGGGCCCTGCTGTCACACCAGATGGCAAACCTCCTCCATTTAAAAGAATAACACCTGTTCATGGAATCTTTCCTGGAAGCAAGCAAGACTCTGGAGACACCCTCTGAAAAGCTTAAAGAGACAACTTCTTAGTTCTCAACATCCAAACAGTGAGAGCCAGAGACTGGAGGTTGGGATGTAGAAGCGACCCCTCGTTCTGTGTGATGAGGGTCGGAAAACACTCCAATCTCCACGGTTCTTCGGAGGACAACTTCAGAAGAAGAGGGAACCAGACAGGGCCAAAAAGGTGCAATCAGAATCATGGTTCCGCAGTCTTGCCTGTGTTTCAGCAGAGTCTTTCCTACTAGAGGTATGGGAGGATACGCATACAGAAGGCCTGTTCCCCAATGTAGCAGAAAGGCAACTGACGCTAGTCTGTCGTGGGCCTGAAGTCTGGAACAGAATTGGGGGACTTTGTGATTGAACTGAGTGGCAAAAAGATACACCAAGGGGGTGCCCCACGCTCGGAAGATCTTGCGGACAACATCCATGTTGAGTGACCACTCGTGAGGTTGCATGATCCTGCTCAACCTGTCGGCCAGACTGTTGTTTACGCTTGCCAGATATGTGGCCTGGAGAAACATACCGTGATGGTGGGCCCAAAGCCACATCCTGACGGCTTCCTGACACAAAGGGCGAGATCCGGTGCCCCCCTGCTTGTTGGTGTAGTACATAGCAACCTGATTGTCTGTCTGAATTAGGATGATCTGGTTGGCCAGCCGATCTCTGAAAGCCTTGAGAGCGTTCCAGATCGCTCGCAATTCCAGGAGGTTGATCTGAAGACCCTTTTCCTGAAAGGACCAAACTCCTTGAGTGTGATGTCCATCTATATGAGCTCCCCACCCCAGGAGGGATGCATCCGTCATCAGCACTTTTTGTGGCTGAGGGATTTGGAATGGACATCCCAAGGTCAGATTGGATCGAATGGTCCACAACTGAAGGGAGGTGCAAAACTTGGTGGAGAGATGGATTACATCCTCTAGATTCCCTGCGGCCTGGCACCACTGGGAAGCTAGGGTCCATTGAGCTGATCTCATATGTAGGCGTGCCATGGGAGTCACATGAACTGTGGAGGCCATGTGCCCTAAAAGTCTCAACATCCACCATGTTGTGATCTGTTGAGATGCTCGAGCCAAGGACACTAGGGCCAGAAGATTGTCTGCCCTTGCCTGGGGAAGATAAGCTCGAGACGTCCGTGTATCCAATAGAGCTCCAATGAACTCCAATTTCTTCACTGGAACAAGATGGGACTTGGGATAATTTATTACAAACCCCAGTAGCTCCAGCAGTTGAATAGTCATCCGCATAGACCGTAGAGCCCCTGCCTCCGAAGTGTTCTTCCCCAGCCAATCATCGAGATAAGGGAACACATGCACTCTGCGTAGCAATGCTGCGACAACTGCCAAGCACTTTGTGAAGACCCTGGGTGCAGATGCTAGGCCAAAGGGCAGTACACAGGACTGAAAGTGCTGAGTTCCCAACTGAAATCGAAGGTACTTCCTGTGAGCTGGAAGTACCAAGATGTGAGTGTAGGCATCCTTTAAGTCCAGAGAGCATAGCCAATCGGTTTCCTGAATCATGGGAAGAAGAGTGCCCAGGGAAACCATACTGAACTTTTCTCAAACCAGGAATTTGTTCAGGGCCCTTAGGTCTAGGATGGGACACATTCCCCCCCCCCCCCCCCCCCCCCCGTTTTCTTTTGCACAAGGAAGTACCTGGAATAGAATCCCAGCCCTTCTTCCCCTGGTGGGACGGGTTCAACCGCATTGGCCTTTAGAAGGGCGGAGAGTTCCTCTGCAAGTACCTGCTTGTGCTGGGAGCTGAAGGATTGAGCTCCCGGTGGGCAATTTGGAGGCTTGGATGCCAGATTGTGTATCCTAACCGGACTATTTGAAGAACCCACCTGTCGGAGGTTATAAGAGGCCACACCTTTGGTGAAAATATATCAACCTCCCCCCAACAGGCAAGCCGCCCGGTACAGACACTTTTACTGCGGCTATGCTGCACTGGAGCCAGTCAAAAGCCTGTCCCTTGCTTTTGTTGGAGAGCCCTAGGGGCCTGAGGCGCACGGCGTTGACGACAATGCACATGCTGGGACTGAGCCTGAACCGGCTGCTGAGAAGCAGGAGTGTACCTACGCCTATTATAGGAATAGGGAGCACTCCTCCTCCCTCCAAAAATCTTCCTAGAAGAGGAGGCAGTAGCAGAAGTCATCCGGCGGGAGAGAGAATCCATGGCATCATGATGTTTTTTCATCTGATCAACCATATCCTCTACTTTTTCTCCAAAAAGGTTATCCCCCCGGCAAGGAACATCCGCCATTTGCTGCTGGGTCTTGTGATCCAGGTCAGAGACATGCAGCCATGAGAGTCTACGTATCACTATACCTTGAGCAGCTACTCGGGATGCTACATCAAAAGTGTCGTAAGACCCCCTGGCCAGGAATTTGCAACATGCCTTCTGCTGACTGACCACCTGGTGAAAAGGTTCAGCAAACTCCGAGGGAAGTGCTTCAACTAAACTGGGCAGTTGCCTCTATGAGTTCCGTAAGTGAATGCTCATGTACAGCTGGTATGTTTGGATCTTGGCGACAAGCATTGCGGCCTGATACGTTCTCCTCCCAAAAGAATCCAAGGTCCTGGACTCTCTGCCTGGGAGCACCGAGGCATAGTCTCTAGTACTCTTGGCTCTTCTGAGAGCAGAGTCCATCACCATGGAATTGTGAGGAAGTTGGGCCTTCACCAGTACTGGGACTCGGACTTCTTGAGGACCACTGGATTAGAGAGAGGGCAGACCAATTCCGCATCAGCACTTCCCTGAGTGTAAAGTGCAGGGGGGCCATTGCAACCTCTGCAGGTGAAGAAGGATAATCCAGGACCTCGAGCATCTCAGCCCTGGGCTCATCCACAACCTCCATAGGGAATGGAATGTCCTTAGACATTTCCCGTACAAAGGATGAGAAAGTAAGACTCTCAGGTAGAGACATCCTTACTTCAATTGTTGGAGTAGGATCAGAGGGAAGCCCACAGGACTCTTCCTCCGAAAAATACCTGGGATCTTCCTCTTCTTCCCATGAGCGCTCCTCTTCGGTATCAGACAGAAGCGCCCTAAGAGCAGCCCGAAACTGAGCCTGCCTCGACGTCGAGGATCGACGACCTCGTGGGGGATGTTGAGAAGTCGACCCCTGCCTGGACTCCAGTGAAGCTTCCTCCACCAACGTCGAGGGGGAGTCGACCCGGGTGGCAACTGGCTCCGGTACCGCAAGCGGTAACGAGGGCGGGGACCTCCTCACAGGCGATGCCAGATGCCGTCTCTGCAGTCGGTACGGGAGGTACAAGCACCCCCGACACCGAGGCAGACTGACGAAGCAACCCTTCCAGAAGCTCTGGAAGAAGGGCCCAGATGCACTCGTCAAGAGCTGCCATCAGAAAAGGCTGTGGGGCCGGTACAGGAGTCAGTGCCAGAATCTGAGGGGGCTCGAGAGCCGGTACCAGGCTGCTGGACGACTGACGCATCGGCACCTCCTAAATGGAAGGTGAGCAATCCTCCCGGCGCCGACACTTCTTGGGTGCCGACTCCCTCGGCTCCCCAAAGCTCTCGGTACCGTGCCTGGAAGGAGATCGATGACGATGCTTCTTCGCCTTCGCTCGACGCCCGTCATCGACACTCCTCGGTACCGATAAGGAGGACATGGAATCCACATGCCTCCTCGGGGCCAGGTCCAACAAAGGTCGGTCCTGGGGGTGGAGACCCACTCGATGCCTCACTACTCCCAGCTCGATGCAGTTTCTCGGCAGCCATTACCTGCATTCCCGGTGTCGCTGCTTCACTCGACATCAACGCCGATGTCGGTGCCTTCGGTGCCGATGTCGAAGGACCACACCACTCAGAAAAAAGTTTCTCACGCTGAGCCTCTCAAGCCACTTGGGTCCGTTTTAGAGAGTCGCACGGGAACGGGGTTTGCGGGATTCCCGCGGGGACGGAAGCAGTTCTGCGGGGATCCCGTGGGGACGGAAGCAGTTCTTGTGGGGTTCCCGTGGGGACGGAAGCAGTTCCTGTGGGGTTCCCATGGAAGTGTATGCTGCACTAGCGCCAGCCTCTCGCCTACCGAGTACCAAGTTCTTTGAGTGTTGTCTCCTCCTCCTCCTCCTCCCTCCTTGCTTTAACAGCACAGATGTGGAAAGCCTCCATTAAGGAGGTGGTAGAGATACAAATGGTGGGGAAATTCAAAAAGGCATGGGATGAACACAGAGGATCTCTATTTAGAAAATGGAAGTTATAAAAAACCTAAACTTAAATGGCTGCATGTGTGTGGATGTGTTGCATAACACTTACATGGTGACTCTGGTTGTGATGAACTAGGGCCAATTCTGGGAGATCTGTATGGTCTGTGTGTCATAAATGGCAATCTGGTTTTGGATGGGCTGGAAAGGGTTTAGACAGCAACTTTAGTGGCTGGAACATGAGAACAGTTCTGGACAGACTTTTACGGTCTGTGTCCCGCAAATGAGAAGATGAGTGGGCTTTGAGGGCAACTCCAGCAGTTGGAACATAAAGATAGGGCCAGGCGGACTTCTATGGTCTATGTCCCAGAAACACCACAGAAAGACCGTAATCAAGTATATAATATCACATTCATTGTTGATTTAATCATGAATTGATAATGATTGTGACTATTGGGCAGACTGGATGGACCGATCCGGTTTTTATCTGCTGTCATTTACTATCACTATTAATCCTCTCTGCTTCCAGGCTGATGCGCAGACCTCAGCTCTAACATAAGCATGAGCATCAGATGTCACCTGACCTACTGGCGCGTGCATGTGGTGATCTCTTAGCAATGAATCAGAGAAGTCTTATATGTGTGAAACCAGAGTGTTCCAGCTTCCGTTCCTTCCTTGCCTGCAGTGCTGCGGCTCAAACCCAGAGACTGAGAGAGCTGACAGGAATTTTTTTTAATGTACCATTAAATTCTTGTGGGTGAGGACAGGTTAAAGTCTTGCGGGGATGGGCGGGGACGAGTACGATTCCCTGTGGGGACGGGCGGGGACGGGTTAGATTCCCCACGGGGATGGGTTAGATTTCCTAAGGGGACGGGTGGGGACGGGTTAGATTTCTGTCCCCGTGCAACTCTCTAGTCCGTTTCTTCATCAACTTGCACAGCTTACAAGAAGCTGGAAAGTGGTCGGGCCCAAGACACTGAAGACACCACGCATGAGGGTCGGTGCTCGAGGGTCCGGTTGCAGCGAGTACAACGCTTGAAGCCACTGGGAGTCCTCGATGACATGGGCGGGAAAATATCGTCCACGAAATCAAAAGGCTCGATTGTGCCAACAAAAAAGGGCACAAAAAAGAAAGAGAAAAAGACCCGTCCGTGTGGCCTAAAGGCCGGCCGCGATGAAAACAAAAGGAAACTTAAAATGGGTGACCAAAACTAAGAAAATAGGGAAAAACACCAACTTTTTTTTTTTTTTTTTAAAGAACAGAAAAAAATACAGCGGAAAGCTGTAAAAGCGAAAAAACAGTCTCCTGAGCCGTATGAAGCCGATAGAAAAACACGTCTTCACTAAGAAGCAGATCAGAGAAAACTGGTTCGCATCGCGGGCAGGAAGCCGCCCATGCATGTGCAGTGGGTCGGCCCGCCCGGCGGAACGTTCTACAGCTTTTGAAGTTTCTTCCATCTCCTGGGCCGTCGCGGACGACGACCCATGTGTAAGAGTGTTTGAGCCTGCTTGTCCTCGGAGAAAAAAGGCATCATCTTATTTTCATTTCCATGTTTTGTTTTATTTCTATTTATTTAAGCAGGAAATTGAACTCTTGTTCTGTATATGCCAGTATTCAGCATTTACCACCGAGCCACTCAGATGTCTATGGAAAACAGAGCTAAAAATAAAATCACTTTTTTTCCATTTATATCATAATCAAGGTCTATCTTAGAACAGACTTCCTGAACTGATATGTCATACACCCTCTGGCTTTACTCAAATCCAGTTTTAAAAACCCACCTTTTAAAGGCTTCTTTCAAATCTACAACTTGTTTATCATGATCAGAGACGTATTTGTTTTAACCACTTTGTTAAAAAACACTTTTCTAAAGTCTCTTTTGGTCTGTATGTCTGTTTTAACTAACTCAGTGGTTCTCAAACAGTGTGTCACCAAGAGGTGGGGGAGGTATGTCACCAAAACTTCAGTACAGACAGCAAGCCTATGCTTCCCTTAACAACAATCTGTGGCTGCAAGCTAGAGCTGAGATCCAAAGAGTCAAGTACTTGAAATTCCCAAAAACTGATCCCTATTTCTGCTTCCCCACGATCCCCACCAGCCCCAACTGATAATATTGCAGGTCTGCTGTCTATAGGATCAGTCTGAACATTGTTCAGCTGTGAATTTTAATGTTCAGTGTGTTACATACACAAACATTGTCTGTTAGGTGTGTCACAACAGAAGAAAGGTTGAGAACCACTGGACTAGATTGAGTTCTACAACACAGGGACTGTCTCTATTTGTATCACACTGAATGTCGTGGAGGGGCATAATCGAACATGGTGCCCAAGTTTTCCTGGGGCCGTCCTCACAGGACGGCTCCGTGAAGGGGCAGGGAAACCCATATTATCGATACAAGATGGGCGGCCATCTTTCGTTTCGATAATACAGTCGGGGATGCCCAAATCTCAACATTTAGGTCAACCTTAGAGATGGTCGTCCCCGGTTTTCGACGATAATGGAAACCGAGGATGCCTATCTCAGAAAAGACCAAATCCAAGCCCTTTGGTCATGGCAGCCATGTTCCACAGGATGAATTCTGGTGTAAGCGCAAGTTAAGTCCAGTAATCCATGCGGGAGTGAGACCCTCGCCGTGTCCAGCAAGAGTCACAAAGTAAGCTCTAACTACCTCTACCAGCATCCATAGTGAAGTCATGCTGCACGTGATAAGCCCTGGCGGATTGATTAATTGCTCTCGCCTGCTTCAATCCTTCCCAGGAGCTCTTGTGCCTCTGCCACCATATCACAGATATGGGTAGGTCCATTTTAAGTGACCCGTAATTTGGCAGGGTACAACACAAATCATATTTTTAACTGAAAATGTTTGGCGCATATGGGAGTGAAAGCTTTACATTGAGACATGATGTACATCGAATAATCCTGGAAGCAGAGGATGTGCTTATTTTCATAGGTTAGCATCTTCCCAGTTTCAAGATAACCACTCAGTCTGGAAGAGACAGCCTGACGCTGGCCCAGTCTGTGTGCCCTTTCCACCCTTAGTAGCCCATTACACTCAGGAAGGTTTAGCTCTCTTACCAGCCAGAGTCCCAAAAAACCAATGAGCTCTTTATCCAAAACAGATTCTGGCAGCCCCACAAGTCCTTATATTACTGATCTGAGACCTGTTCTCCAGGTCTTCCACTTTCTTTTCCAATGCTGCCAGTTGTTTAAGAACCTGTGCCTGGGTGCCTTCTATCATGGTAACACGGTCCTCCACCGTGCTAGTTCGGGTCTGATAGGAAACAAAATCACGGCTCAGCTCCCTCATTTACGTCTGCAAATTCTCCAGCTTGTTGTCAATGGGGCTGAGCTGTTTGTCCAGCAAGAGTCCCAAAATGGTGGTCATCTCCTCCACCCAGGCCGATAATACCGTCTGCTCTGCCGGGCTGGAGGGCACCGCCATTTTGTCGTCAGCTGATGTACCTTGCTCCTGAGGGTTCTTTTGAGCTCTTGCTGCCATTTCCTGCTGCACTTTTAGATTGAAAGATCTAGGGATGTTCCAGATTGGGAATGAGTACAGTAAAGACTAAACACTTTTGCAAGGATCAGGTTTTGTGGCAGGGTGACTGGAGAAGTGTCTTTCAGTGTCTTCTCATGGGCATGCAATCCACGTGACCTCATGTATAAGTCTTTTAGATAAGTTGACTTAATTTACTGTTCTGAGACATAAGTATTGTTCAAAATCTGTCATAATTGTCTGCTGGATATCTAGCACACAATAAATTGACATCTGCTTGAAACATTGCTTTGGACTTAATATTTTTGAAAACCAGGCCCTTATTCCCAAAATATATTTAAGACTAGACTACTGTATGTCAACAACTACTACTTATCAGTGATACTAACAGGCTTATTTTCGAAAGAGAAGGGCGCCCATCTTCCGACACAAATCACAAGATGGGCGTCCTTCTCTCAGGGTCACCCAAATCGGCATAATCGAAAGCTGATTTTGGGCGCCCTCAACTGCTTTCCATCGCGGGAACGACCCAAGTTCACGGGGGCGTGTCAGCAGCGTAGCGAAGGCGGGACAGGGGCGTGCTTAAGAGATGGGCGTCCTCGGCCGATAATGGAAAAAAGAAGAGCGTCTCTGGCCGACTTTACTTTGTCCATTTTTGTTACGACCAAGCCTCAAAAAGGTGCCCTAACTGACCAGATGACCACTGGAGGGAATTGGGGATGACCTCCCCTTACACCCCCAGTGGTCACCAACCCCCTCCCACCCTAAAAAAAAATCTTTAAAATTTTTTTTTGCCAGCCTCAAATGTCATACCCAGCTGCATGACAGCAGTATGCAGGTCCCTGGAGCAGTTTTAGTGGGTGCAGTGCACTTCAGGCAGGCGGACCCAGGCCCATCCCCCCCTACCTGTTACACTTGTGGTGGTAAATGTGAGCCCTTCAAACCCCACCAGAATCCCACTGTACCCACATGTAGGTTTCCCCCTTCACCCCTTAGGGCTATGGTAGTGGTGTACAGTTGTGTGGGTTTTTTGAGGGGTTTGGGGGGCTCAGCACCCAAGGTAAGGGAGCTATGCACCTGGGAGCAATTTGTGAAGTCCACTGCAGTGCCCCCTAGGGTGCCCGGTTGGTGTCCTGGCATGTGAGGGGGACCAGTGCATTACAAATGCTGGTTCCTCCCACGACCAAAGGGCTTGGATTTGGTCTTTTCTGAGATAGGCATCCTCAGTTTCCATTATTGCCGAAAACCGGGGACGACCATCTCTAAGGTCGATCTAAATGTTGAGATTTGGGCATCCCCGACCGTATTATCGAAACGAAAGATGGCCGCCCATCTTGTATCGATAATACGGGTTTCCCCGCCCCTTCACGGAGCCGTCCTGCGAGGACGGCCCCAGGAAAACTTGGGCACCATGTTCGATTATGCCCCTCCACGACATTCAGTGTGATACAAATAGAGACAGTCCCTGTGTTGTAGAACTCAATCTAGTCCAGTGGTTCTCAAACTTTCTTCTGTTGTGACACACCTAACAGACAATGTTTATGTATGTAACACACTGAACATTAAAATTCACAGCTGAACAATGTTCAGACTGATCCTATAGACAGCAGACCTTAAATATTATCAGTTGGGGCTGGTGGGGATCGTGGGGAAGCAGAAATAGGGATCAGTTTTGGGATTTTCAAGTACTTGACTCTTTGGATCTCAGCTCTAGCTTGCAGCCACAGATTGTTGTTAAGGGAAGCAAAGGCTTGCTGTCTGTACTGAAGTTTTGGTGACATACCTCCCCCACCTCTTGGTGACACACTGTTTGAGAACCACTGAGTTAGTTAAAACAGACATACAGACCAAAAGAGACTTTAGAAAAGTGTTTTTTAACAAAGTGGTTAAAACAAATATGTCTCTGATCATGATAAACAAGTTGTAGATTTGAAAGAAGCCTTTAAAAGGTGGGTTTTTAAAATTGGATTTGAGAAAAAACTTGTGCTGCAATGCAATTCTACTCGCTTAATGACGGGTAATCGCTGTGCAGTGAAGTTTCAAGGGGGTATGGGAATATTTTGAACATGACTGAAAAATAGAGATATGAAAAAAATATCTAATAGACACTATGCATGTAAATTAGACTACAAAAATGGAGTGCAAAAAAATGAAAAGAAGGTTTGTTTAATTTTTTAATTCGCTTGATTACGGATGATCACCGTGCGTGTGTAGTGAAATTGCAAAGAGGTGTAGAAAAAATAAAAAATAAATATATAATTGGTTGTAACACTATACATGTAAAATGAACAGTAAAAAAATTTTTGGATCTGAAAGATTACAATATGTAATTTAAAAACATAATAAAAAAAATAAAAAATAAAAAAATAAAGCTGAATAAAAAATGACCAGCGAACAAATAAATGAAATAATGAAGAAGGTGCATCACTGTTTGTAAGATACTGTTAAAGGGATTGTATGAAACTCCGGCAAGGGGTAAATAAATGCAAATATAGTAATTAGTCTTATATCTGTTGGTTTTCATAAGTAAACAGAATAATCTATTTCGCTGTTGAGACCGTCAGGAGCGAGAGTTTTTAATTCAAAGATTAATCTTTGTTCTTCTCTCAAGAGCTGACTGTCAATGTTTCCTCTTCTCTTATTGGGTTGTAATTTTATTGTTTTTATTTTTGTTACATTTGTACCCCGCGCTTTCCCACTCATGGCAGGCTCAATGCGGCATACATGGGGCAATGGAGAGTTAAGAGTCACAAGGAGCTGCCTGAAGTGGGAATCGAACTCAGTTCCTCAGTTCCCCAGGACAAAAGTCCACCACCCTAACCACTAGGCCACTCCTCCACTCCAATACTCCACTCCTTAAATACCAAGAATTTCAAATCAGAGATCTCATGATTAGCTGCTAGCCAGTGTGTGAACAGTGTAGCACTCTCAATTTTTCTATTGATGCAACGGCGGTGTTCTATCATCCTTGTTTTTATTGCTCTAATAGTCTTGCCGATGTATAGCATAAGGCACGGGCATTGTGTGATATAGATTACCCATGCAGTGTTGCAATCTGAAGTGTGACGTAAATGAAAGGTCTGAAGAGTCTTAGGGTGCAGAAAAACCGAAGTGTCCATAGAGTGTCTGCATACACTACATTTGCCACAGGGACGGTGACCATGATGGATTTGAGGCTCTTTTCTTTCTGGCAAATAGGATGGTATCAAATGTTCCTTGAGGTTCTTGTTTCTTGAATAGGCTACAACCAAATCTTTTTCTTTGAAACAATCCAGATTGTCTAGGATGTGCCAATTACGCCTTATTGATTTCTGTATGTCTTTTGCTAGATGAGAATATCTAAGGGTGCATACAATATCTGGCTTTTCTCTGTGTGTGGTAGATTCTAATAAGGTGGATCTATCCTTTGAGAGTGCTTTTGTATATCCATCCTGTATACATTTCTCAGGATAACCTCTATTTCGGAATCTCTTGCTTAATTGTTCCAACTGTGTGTTGAAATCTTCGAAACTGGAGCAAATCCTACGTAATCTTAAAAACTGGCTGAGGGGTAAGTTACGCTTTAATGATGGATTATGATGACTGGTATAGTGTAAAAAAACATTCCTATCGGTTGGTTTCCTGTAAATTGTGGTCTGAAAGAAATATGGACCTTTAGAGATGTTTAAATCCAAAAAATGAACTTGTTCTTCACTGAACTCCATTTCAAATTTGAGATTAGGGTCTCGCGAGTTGAGCCAAGTGTAGAAAAGATGTAAAGATTCTATATCGCCTTGCCACAAAATGAAAATGTCATCGATATATCTTTTATATATCTTAATGTTTTCTGAAAAGACACGAAGTAAGATGTTGTTGTTCAAAATTGCCCATGTACAAGTTAGCCAAATCAGGGCCCATGGTAGACCCCATGGCAGTCCCTTTTACTTGTTGATAAATAGTGTACTGAAAAAGGAAGTAATTTTTGGTAAGTGCTAATGTTGCGCACGTCAAAATGAGATGGTTTGGAATCCTTTTGTGAGTTGTCCTTTTGAGAAGAGTTGCTTCAATGATCTTTAACGCTTCTATCTGAGGTATATTGGTGTACAATGATTCTATGTCCAGTGTAACCATGATTGTATCTGTTAAGGTTCCACCATAGTCTTGTAATATGTTGATCATGTCTGTAGTGTCACGCACATAGGAGGGGATTTGAGGAACAAACGGTCAAATGAAGAAATCTACAAGTATTGATAGTGGCTCTAACATGATAGGTCTACCCGGTGGATTCTGTAGAGATTTATGAATTTTAGGAAGCATATAAATGGTCGGAATGACCGGATGTTCAACTTGTAGAAATTCTCTTTCTTTCTTGGTGTTGCGTTCTCGAGGGCCTTGGCATTCTGTCAGGCCCTCGAGGCAGGACTGGAGTTCGTGAGCCCTTGGGCCACTGCCGAGGAGCGGCAGCGGCAGGCAAGACCACACCGGGACTGGAAACACAGAAGAGCAGTACTGGAACTCTGGACTGGAGTAGTACAAGGCAAGCAACTAGAACAGATGAGACAGGAACAGCTTCACCTGCACCTAGCCACCGTTCCTCCGGAGTTGAGCTCCAAAGTGCAGGCGGCTGGCAGGACTTGCAGGATAAGGCAGGAACTGAAGATCCAGAGGACCCACCCTAGGTCTGGGATACACGAGGGCGACAGGGCACAGAACTAGACTCAGACAGTGTGCTGCTGCACAGCCACTAGCAAGACCCAGAAGACAGACCAAGGAACACAAGGCGTACAGAAGCTAGCAGGAGCAAGGACTAGGGCAGCAACACACTAGGCACAACGGGGATCCGAGAATACCCACAGGGTAAACCCTCTAGCTAGGTGGAGACAGGATACAGGAATAATCACCCAGGAAAACACACTAGCCAGACAGATACAGGATTCAGGATATACAAGCAGGGTAGGCACACAGGCTAGGCAAGGCAGGGTTCAGGGTAAAGAGAGCAAACCAGGAAGAACAGGCCAGGGGTCTTGGGCTGGCAGCAGAGCAAACAGAGTAACCAGGAATAACAGGCCAAGGGTCTTTGGGGCAGACAGGAGAACAGACAGAGTAAACCAGGACAAAGGCTTCACCCCAACCCAGGGTAAGCCAGGGACAGAGGCTTCACCCCAACACAGGATAAGCCAGGAACAGAGGCTTCACCCCAACACAGGGTAAGCCTAGAGCAGAGGCTTCACCCCAAACACAGGGTAAGCCTGGAGCAGAGGCTTCACCCCAAACACAGGGTAAGCCAGGAACAGAGGCTTCACCCCAAACTCAGGGTAAGCCACGAAGGACCCGCAGTCCACAGACAGACAGAGGAAGGTGCATATTGTAATTTGGAATGTGGGTGGCATTAACTCTCCTATCAAACGTTCAAAAATTTTACTATATCTTCAGTGTCATAAAATTGACAGTGCTTGCTGAAAACCTGAAAAGTCTCAATCATTTAATATCTTGGTTTTGTTGGGCGGGCAAGAAGTCTAAATTGCAGTTCCAATTCTTAGTTGGAGGCTGGGGTCAAGGCAGTTTAGGATTGCCTAATATGAAATTGTACAACCAGACTTCTTGTTACACCATATTGGTGACTGATGTTTCACTGTCAATATCATAGCCCTTCGGAGACAGAACAACCATACTTATGCTCCATATAATTTTTCCTCTTTACTTCACTGTTGGCAATCTGGCTTTCCATGATATTTTTGTCACATTCTCTTGCTTTGTCCGCTGTGGAGTATGCTCATCACAAACCTAGGGAGAGACCCTTCTGTCACGGATCAACTTCCCATTTGGGGTAATCTAGATTTTGAACCTGGGATGGCCAACATGTTTGCCCTTTGGGAATGACAAGGCATAACCTCATTGGAACACCTCAGGCGGGAAGGACAGCTAATATCTTGGGGAAACAGATTTGAATATTGTCAGGTAAAACATTATGTTGCTTCTCTGGATATTGGGAATCTGGTTCAATGTAGGGGACAACAACAAGCACAGAACAAAGGACCCTCGCATATGTCAAAAGAAGCAGGCAAACACAGTGAAGATGATAAAGATGATGTAAAAAAAACGTCCAACAGACTCAGTGAGTTCACATCAGAAGTTTTATTCACAAAAAATGCAGTGAATCGACATGAATCATATTTCGGCCACAGAGGCCTGCCTCAGGAGTCCCTAAACATAGTCCCTAGTAATCCTGGCTCTTTTGAGAGCGGACTTCACCACCAAGGAATCATGAGGCAACTGAGGCCTATAAAGCTCCCAGCCATGGAGAAGCGTGATAGGGCCCCCTCACAGCCTGTGTCCTGCCCTGCTCGATCTCTGCACTTTTACAGTCTGGAAGTTTTCTTTTTACCCTCCGCATTCTGGGGTTTGGAATTCCACAAGGTTCTTTGCAATCCACCGGACCACAGGGAGAGCTATATTGTAATCCACAGTAGGGCTATCTCGCTCAACCTCTTCGCTTTTACAGTCTGGAGGTTTTCCCTCTTAGCTGTCCCCTGCTTGGGACTAAGACTCCTAGGTGGGTATGGCTCCTCAATGCATCTCGGATTCCACCACCACTTCCCCCACTCAGCTCCAAACTTCCTCTGAACCAATCCCTCTCTCTCCCTTCCCCTCTCCTACGGAAGGGGAAGGAGAGTCTCTGTGCGCTCCCTTCTCCCTCTCTTTCCTCTCAGGTTCCCTCAACTTTCCTTATTAGGGAGAGAGTCAGTGTTGCAGCACAAACCCCAATTTAAACAGTTCACTTTTATCCCAGCACAAAACCCAATTTAAACAGTTCACTTTTATCACAGCACAAACCCCCAATTTAAACAGTTCACTTTTCCGCTTCAACATTTTTCCCCCTGTCCACCTATGTAAGGGTCCCACCCTTTCACTGCCAGCACCAACTCCTGACAACCTCCCACTTGACCCAGGTGGAAACATTCGTTCCTTAATCCCACCTCTGATGCAGCCACCTTTTGCCTCCCTGCATCAAGCCAGAGAACCAGGCTGCCATCTGCCCTCTTAACTCTCTACCTTTAGCTTTGGCAAGAGCTGAGATATCCATGGGTTCCTCTTCCAGGTTCTCCTCTCTCTCTTTCTCCCCACCGTCCCGATTGCCAATCCATGGGTTCTTCTACCCTGCCCCCTCCCAGCTGCTCTTCATTCCGCTGATTGAACTTACTCAGAGTCTCCTCCTTCCCCTTAGCCCTCTGGGACTGGTAGTGTGAATAATTCTTACTTGCTCTTCTCTGTGTCTCCCTCAGGGGCTGCTGGGAATTGTAGTCCCCGGCTCTACTTGATGTCTCCCTCAGGGGATGCTGGGAATTGTAGTCTTTGGCTCTCACTATTTCCTCTGAGGAAGGTGACCACCTGCTTTCCCTAACATGCTGGATCCTTGGGGACCGGAATCTATAGCGACCACCCCTATAGGCGGACTCAGGCCACCCTGAAGGAGCCCTTCTCTCCCCTTCCCTGGCAATTTCCCACTCCGTGTCCTCGTACTCTTCACAGGCCTTACAAACCCAGGTTCACTGTGGGTCCGATACTGGGTGTATATCTTTTGGGCACAACAGGGACAGACAGAAGGAACGCCCACTTCTTGATGAGGACTTCCTTGAGTACCTCGTGGAAAGGTGCAGTCACAGCCTCCTTAGGAGGAGATGTACAGTCCAGGACCTCGAGCACCCTTTAGAAGTGGGCTCATCTTCCACATCTAAAGGAAAAATGAAAGGCTCTCTGGCAGAGAACATCTCCTTTCAGGTGGTGGGGAGGGTTCAGAGAGGATCCCATAAGACTCATCTGAGGAAAAGTATATGGGATCTTCCTCAGACTCCCAGGAGTGCTCCTCCTTGGTGTCGGACAGTATCTCCCTATGGGACGTCCGAGACCGAACCTGCTTCGATGCCAAGGAGCCATGTCCTTGGGAGCTTTGTGGAGAAGCAGGCTTCCGTCTCGACTCCGGTGAAGCTTCCTCCACCAACGTTGAAGGGGGTGCCAACTTGGGTGGCAGTTGACACCGGTGTCACAAGCAGCACTGGTGTTGGAGGCCGAACTGCAGGCTGAGGGCCAGGCAGGGCAGAAGCGGGAGGTTTGGCAAGTTCAAGCACCCACCGATACCAATGCACATCGCTGCATAAGGCCATCCAGCAGCTCAGGAAGCAAGGCCTGGATGCACTCATCAAGGGCCAACACCGGCAAAAGCTTCTCGGGTGATGAATCCTTTGACACCCAGAAGCTCACTGCATCATGTGTTGAGGGTGACCGATGATGAATGGCCTTCGCCCAAAGCAAGTCACCCAGGCTCCTCAGTGTCGAGGACGTTGAATCCTCACGTCGTCTTGGGATCGTATCTGACATTCAACGATCCCAGGGGGCCTGCACAACAGGAGCTCTTGAGACAGGTGGAGACCCACTTGACACTTCACTGCTCCCAGTGTCTAAGGGTCTCGAAGCAGCCATGCTTACCAATGCCAGTGCGATGCTTGACATGGACACCTCCGACCTCGATGCTGAGGAACTGGACTTGGCTTAAAAAATATTCTCTCGTTGAGCCTCTTGGGAAACCTGGGTCCTCTTCTTCATGTCAAGACAGAGAATACAGTTAGCAGGGCTATGGTCGGACCCAAGACACTGCAGACACTAAGAATGGGTGCCCTTTCCCCGAGATCGTCCGATTGCACCGGGTACAGCACTTGAAGCCACTGGGAGTCTTTGCTGGCCAAATTAAATGACTCGATGGTGCCTAAAAAGGGACAGGCACAGGAAAATGAAGGGAAGAACCTGAGTGGTGTCAAGGCCTAAAAACGGCCCTATGACATCAAAAAAGGAAGGAAACAAACCCAGGCAAAATACTACTAAGAAAATAAAGGACGGGTTTAAAGGGAGAAAACAAGAAAACCACAATGAAAAATGAGGAAAAAAATAGACGAAAGGCATCAAAAGCTCATATGAACCGGGCAAGCGAGGAGAGGCTGAAAAAGCGCACCTTCTCTTCACGCAAAAAAAGGAGAACTAAGGAGACTGCATTCACGCGACGGGCGGGAAGGCACTCATGAATGTGCAGTGGAGCGCGAACCGCTCTACTTTTTACTTTGGCAAAATGCCGGCCCGGGCAACGCAGATCGGCGTCGTCCACTTGTGAGAATATTGGAGCCTGCTTGTCCTTGGAGAACCATACATATAAGTAAAAAACAAACACTCCTATCTTTATTTTTTAGGCTTCTAGCATATATATATATATATATATATATATATATATATATATATATATATATATATATATACACATACACAGTGAACTCCATTTAAGTGCACGTCAGATAAGCACATGCTCTGTTTAACTGCATGCCGTACATCGGTCCCGTTTTTGGCACCATCAGTTTCTATGGGGACAAACTTCGGTTTAGCACAACACTGATAAGTGCAAGATTCGCTTATATGCATGGTTTAAGACCGCTCCTCTGCAGGAAAGACTCCGCATAAGCGCGTGCATGGAATACGGAAGCCGATTGGCGCGTGACAACCGAGATTTCAAATTTACCGCCTCTTTAACTGCCCCAGGCAGATTAGGGGAAAGAATGTTGTTGGAGCATGCACCGGGGCCGTCGTCATCATCGCGGCAGCGGAACTGTAAGACTTTAACACTGGCTGAACGAATAGAAGTTCTTAAAAAATTAGAAAACAAAGAAAGTCAAGCATCTATTGCTAAAGAATATGGTGTCAATCCCAGTCAAATTTCACATGTCTTGAAGCAATAAAGACCAGCTTCTGGAAGACTGGCAAAACAATACAAATCCACACAGGAAACGAAAACGTGCAGAAAAAGCTGAGGAGGTAGAAGATGCTCTTCTTCGGTGGGTTTCTCGAGTCAGGAGCAGACAGTTTCCTGTCAGTAGTCCACTGCTTATGGAGAAAGCTAACCAGCTAGCTGCAGTGGCGTACCTAGGGTAGTTGATACCCGGGGCCGGTCATTTTTTAACACCCCCCCCCCCCCCAAATCCAGTACTAGGCATGCCGAGAATACAAAACATTCAGGACCTATAGAGCAATTCTACCATACCATAAGCAGTCATTTCTACGAGTCACACAAGGAAAAGGAAAGCATCTTAAACACTACAGTGAGCACTAGAACATCAATTCACCTATTGTAAAACGAAACCACAGAATAGTACAGATCGTAGATCCTGCACAGTCAATGCCAACTGAAAGCCATGTCTTTTTCACAAACACAGATACACCCTAATCCACTATAGAATAAGTAATCATAAACTTTCTATTTAGACAAAAATTAAACTGAACCCCCAATGCCAGACTCTGCATACAATGCAACACCACAGAAACAGAAACTGTCCCCTAGTACTGTGCAAAATATAAAGACAGCAGATGTAAATTTGAAAAAAAAACCTAACAAGTACCAATCACCACTTTACAAATTAACAAATAGAAATAAAACAAATATAGAAAGTAAAATAATACCATTTTATTGGACTAATACATTTAGCTTTCAGAGGCCAAAACCTCCGTCCTCGGGTCAGTACAGTATAGTGCTGTTACAGTATCCTATCCTGACCTGAGGAAGGGGGTTTTGTTCTCCGAAAGTTAGTCAAAATGTATTAAAATTAGTCCAATAAAAAGATTACCTTATTTACATGTTCTATTATAAACATTTAACACATCTACAATACTTTATCCTAAAGCCAAAAAAATAAAAAAATATATTTTATTTACAGTTTGTTGTCTCTGGTTTCTGCTTTCCTCATCTTCTTTTCACCGTCTTCCTTCCATCCAGCATCTGTCTTCACTCTCTCTCTCTCTCTCTGCCATCCAGTGTCTGCCCTCTCTGCCGTCCCTTCCATCCACTGCCTGCCCTTTCTCTCTGCCCCTTCAATCCACCATTTGCCCTCCCTCTCCCATCCATCCAGGGTCTGCCCTCCCTCTCGCTCCCCCTTCCATCTAGGAACTGTCCCCCCTCTCTCTCTCTGCCCCTTTTTTCAGCCCCCAGTTCCAGCCCCCTTCTCCTGTCTGAGACCCCCACCACAGTCCCCTTCTCCTGTCTGAGACCCCCACCACAGTCCCCTTCTCCCCTCCCCTGTCTGAGACCCCACCCCAGTCCCCTTCTCTCCTCTGAACACCCCCATCCCAGTCCCCTTCTCCCCTCCCCTTCCCTTCTCCCCTCTGAGATCCCCACCCCAGTCCCCTTCTCCCCTCCCCCTCCCGTCTGAGATCCCCACCCCAGTCCCCTTCTCCCCTCCCCTTTTCCCCTCTGAGACCCCCACCCCAGTCCCCTTCTCCCCTCTGAGATCCCCACCCCAGTCCCCTTCTCCCCTCCCCTTTTCCCCTCTGAGACCCCCACCCCAGTCCCCTTCTCCCCTCTGAACACCCCCACCCCAGTCCCCTTCTCCCCTCTGAGATTCCCCATCCCAGTCCCCTTCTCCCCTCCCCCCTCTGAGATCCCCACCCCAGTCCCCTTCTCCCCTCCCCCTCCCGTCTGAGATCCCCACCCCAGTCCCCTTCTCCCCTCTGAACACCCCCACCCCAGTCCCCTTCTCCCCTCTGAGATTCCCCACCCCAGTCCCCTTCTCCCCTCCCCTGTCTGAGACCCCCACCCCAGTCCCCTTCTCCCCTCTGAATACCCCCACCCGAGTCCCTTTCGCCCCTCTCCTTCCCCACCTCAGCCCCGTTAAAACCGGCGAAGCAGCGTCGCAGGCAGCGCCTCGTGCCCTGCTTGTAAAAAAAAAAAATAAAATCTCCTTCCTTCTCCTCGTCTTGACGTCGACTCGGGCCTTCCAATCAAATTGATTGGAAGGCCCGAGTCGACGTCAAGACGAGGAGGGGAAGGAGATTTGATTTTTTTTTTACAAGCAGGGCACGAGGCGCTGCCTGCGATGCTGCTTCGCCGGTTTTTTAAATGTGCGGCGCCGCGGGAACGGCCACGGGAGGCGGCGGGAGCGGAGCACCCCCCACCCACTGGCACCCGGGGCGGACCGCCCCCACCGCCCCCCCCTTGGTACGCCACTGGCTAGCTGAAAGTCTTGGACTAACTGAATTCAAAGCTACTGTTGTATGGTTGGAAAGATGGAAGGAGAGGAACAGCATAAAATTCAAGAAACAGCATGGTGAGAAACAAGACGCTGATGACTTTGGTGCTGAAAATTGGGTTGATTCAGTTCTTCCTACCATCTTGAACGAGTTTGCACCTCATGACATTTTCAATGCTGACGAAAATGGTCTCTACTGGCGAGCGATTCCTGATGGAACACTTGCATTCAAACATGCCAAAACTACTGGAGGTAAAACATCAAAGAACCGACTGACGATCCTCCTTTGCTGCAATATGGATGGGAGTGAGAAGTTGGAACCCCTCGTCATTGGAAAGAGCAAGCAGCCCCATTGCTTCAAGAAAGTTAAGCGACTTCCTGTGTCATACGAGGCTAATGCAAATTCATGGATGACTGGGGAAATTTGGAAGCAGTGGCTAAAGAAGTTAGACACTAGAATGTGGGCACAAAAGCGTCAGATTTTGCTGCTTTGTGATAATTGTGCTGCACACAGGGATGCTGTCAGGCTGTGTAATGTCAAGGTGGTCTTCCTGCCACCAAACACTACCTCTCTGATCCAACCTATGGATCAGGGCATAATAGCCAATTTCAAACAACATTATCGGGCTCTTGTGCTACTTCGTCTGATGAGCGTTATGGATGACCAGGCTGGGAAGGATAAAGGTGCTGTTGAACTGGCTCGTAATCTATCACTGTTGGATTCCCTACATATACAGAAAGAAGCCTGGAATCATGTTACAAAGGCAACCATTGTGAACTGCTACAAGCGGGCAAGCTTTGTTAAGGATGTGGAGAGGGACGAAACAGGTGCAGCTGTTGCAAACGCGTCAGATGAAGAGGTTACTGACATCCCAGCCAGTTTTACTGAAGAGGAGTTCCATCGCTAGCGTAGCTGTTGATTACGATCTACAAACAGCTGAAGACAGCAGTGATTTGGAGATATGCTCCTACACGCAGGCAACAACGGCTGATGATGGAACAGATGAAGAAATGAGCAGCGAGGCACATGCTGATGAAATTCAACAACCTCCTCCTGCCACTTTTGCAAGAGCGCTGGAGAGTCTCAACACCGTGCAGGCCTATCTGGAGGCCACTGGATGTCAGTGCTATGACAGTTTGTACCGTGTGTGTGTGTGTGTGTGCGCGTGTGTGTGTGTACACAGGAATAAGTGATAGAGATAACTTACAACCTGTTGTTGTTCTACCCTTAAAACACTCCTGGCTTTCGTTCACCTTTGCTGAAACCGCTCTACTTTGGATTCCCTAAATGTCTTCTAATAGTATCCATCACGGATACCTCACTCTGAAACATGCACTCCTGAGCGACTGTCAGCTCCTCTCCCACCTCCGGTTCTACATTAAAATGCTCTATCTCCTTTTTAAGTGTTAGTGCCAGCAGCCTTCAGAGTTCTCCCTGTGCATGGAACAGCCGTGCTAGCGGCTTCCATGCGATGCCCATTCATTTTGAATGGCATTACTGCACAGCTTAAACAGGGGGGTAAATTTGGCTTCCAGAACCTCCCTCCCACATTTTCCTATGTCTTTAATACCCACATGTACCAAGGTAGCCGGTTCCTCCCCAGCACAGTCTAAAATCTTGGAGAGGAGCAGACAGAGGCCCCCTCTGACAAGGAGACTGCAAGAAGAGAGGGGCTACCAGAGGGGAGAACGCCAGCCAGACGCCAGCACCCCGAAAATCCAGCACCTAAGCTGAGAAGGTAGTTCACACATCCCAAAATGCCCAAAAGCGGCTCCATGTCGGCCCAGATGGGCCAGCCAGCCAGGCCACCCAAGGATGGCCGGGAGACAGCAGCCACTCACCCCGAGTGCCCTGCTGGTTCCCCATCCCCTGGAAGGGAGAATGCCAGGCTCGAAACCGAGCCCTCTGGCCAAAATTCTAAGGACCAGGCCTATCCTTAGTGCTGACATGAAACTGGGCACTTGCCGAGCCCACATGGCGCTCCAAGAATGTCCCTTGGCAAACGCTGGAGCCCAACTCACCGAGCTCCTGAACCAAATCGCTGAGGGTGTACCCAAAGAGAAAGGTTTCCCAAAGTGGAAACCTAACCACGCAGGCCTTGGAGGTGGCAACCACCACCTACGGCCACAGGCAGAACTGACAGCTTGTGGTGAATGCCAAAGACATACCCTAGGCCAAAGCCCGAAGAATGTCATACACAGCGTCCACCAGACAGGCAAAACGTGGCTCCAACCAGGCAGCCCCGGGACTGCCCCGGGAAACAGACTGCTGCTGCCACTGCAAACAGGTCCATGCCGCAGTCCTCGACCCAAGACAGCATGCAGCAGCAAAGACAAAAGGCTATCAATAGAAGCCTGCAGCTCCTAATGCAAACACCTCCAAGACGGGCTACAAGGTCTGATTCAGCTTCCCATCTAGTAGATTCCGCGAGGCAAAGCCACCTGCAACCAGGAAGGGAAAATTCAAGGTGACTGCAGACACTGAGTCCAGTGTAGAGAACGGAGCTTTTCCTTCTCCCTGCACTAGAGAAAAGTGGGCCATGGTTCTCCCAACTTGCAGGCCTGAGTCAAGTGCACTGTACATTGTGGTAAACAGGCCCCGAATGATGGGGAACACCTTAAACAAGCCCCTGAGGCCCTACGCAAGGCTAGCCGCCCGACTCTCCTCCAGAGAACCCCAAGGGTTTTGCTATGGGAAGTGCTGCTAGCGCCACCGAAAACAGGGAGCCGAAATCCCCCGCTGAAACAGACCGAGCACCTGAGGGTCATCCCCCTCCCCCAGAGGGAGCTCACCCTCCACCAAGGGCTCTGACAGAGGAGACCCCATAGAGCAGACCAATGGCAGCAAAACAAAACGAAGACTCCACGTGTTATCCGCTGCGAACTCCTGGGAGCCGGTGGGGAAAACCCTGTCCCCTGTCCCCCAGGAGATGCTAGGGCCGCTGGAGAAGGAACTACTTGCACCAACCCAAAGTCTGGCAGAGGAAGAGAACAAGCCCAGAAGGACAGGATCTGACTCAGGGGGCCCTCGCGCCGGCAGAAAACAAAATGGCTGCCATTCCCGCCTCCCTCTGAGGCGAAAAGCCGAGACGCTGCACTGGGGACCAGAGCTGCAAGAAACGCATTGCTGCAACTGAGGGTACTCTGTGTGCGTGAGCCCCAACTCAACCCCTCCACTCGGGAACCGGACTGCACACCGTGCAGCAGCCCAAGAAGGAACCCCACCCACTGCAAGACAGGCAGCTCCTCGCACTCCCAGCGGGGGCTGCCATGGACGAAGATTGTTGCAGCGCGGGAAAGCATGTGGCACACCACACTACACACTCGCTTGTCTTTTGTGCGCTTTTTTTTTTTTTTAAACCAGAGCGCAGCACAACTCAACCATAAAGCTCTTTTTCTTTTTTTTTTTTTTTGTGAGCACAGACACAAATCGCTCCCAAGGACGTCCTGAGGCCCAAAGCACAGCAGAGAACACACTACCCCGGGTCTATGCTCCCAGGGGACATGGCCAACCCCCTGTCACGGCAGGGCACAGCACCAACGGCCTGCCAAACTCACTGCGCTGCCTGCACTGTTCCTTATCTTCTGAAGCAGACTGGTTGCTGAGCAGGCTCCCATAAGAACACAGAATATTCCAGGGGGAAAGCACGACAGGGACCCAGCACCACCAGGTATATCTGCTCACTATGCTCAACCGGGAACCAGTTGGCCAACTGGACCAGGAGCAAGGCCTCAGAACCAGAGACAGAGGAAGTCTGTCCATCCACCTGCTGAAGATAGAAGATACTGAGAAGCTGAACTGCTAGCAGGGGAGCTATGTCGTGGTGCTCAGTTCTGTATTCTCTATCTCCACCTGCTGGTCGATGGACATAACTACCCACTTGTCCTGGAATAGTGGGAATGAACGTAATGGAAGGGAATATTAGCGGTATACAAGAATTGATTTGATTACTGCAGGTTAGTAAAAGGGTCCTCAAATGTTGAGTCACAAGACCATACAAGGAGCCAATAGGAAAAGCTATGCCAGATATAAGATAAAGATGTGCCCCCAGCCATTTACCTCTTGTGTACTACAAGGATTCAGTTGTACAATTTCTTTATCTGCACAATCTGCATTAATTTCTGCTGGAGGTAAAAACTTTGGCTTTTTTGTCACATTCCCCAACAGCTGACTTGGAGCAGCAGATCTTCTCATACTTCCTCTAGTGCTCTAAAAACAAAACAAAAAAAAAAAGAGAGAAAAGATTTTGTTATATGTTTTTCAATGTGGGTTTAGGTAAACTCAAGCCATAAAATAAAATAAAATTACATTCCCATTTGAACCCTTCACAAATTGTCTACAAATTACAGCATGTGCCTCGGTAAATTTCTAATGTTGACCGTAAATTTGCTTAAGGAGGGATACCACTTGCCTTTTGCTATGTGTTACGTAATAGAAAAGAGGAGATATTTTTCAGTTGGTTATCCTCGTTTGGAATGGCCAAGCTAAGACCTGATCAGTTCATTGAGGTTATAAGTAGAAGTAGTTTTTGAGGGCAGCTTATCTTTGTTCCTTTCTGCCAGTCTAGCAAGAAATAGCTCAGGGTTTCTCAGCCATTGAGGTTCTGAGTATTGAATAAAACCTTTGACCGAGAAAAAAATAAGAAAGTAGTTTTGCATCTTTTCACCTGCACAAAAGTTGAGGGTGTATTGTTGAGGCTTATGACCAGTGGAGGTATACACTGGGGGGTGAGGGGGGGGGGGGGGAGGGAAAACTGACAAGTCTACAGTGAAGTGCTGAACTCTTATTTTTGCTGACAGGATTATCAACGGGGAGGATTATACTGGAGGAGAGGAGATCCAGCAAGTGTGTTCACAACAATCAGAAGGCATAGTATTAGGCAAAGTACCAAATCAGTAGCAAATCAGAATCCATAAAGACAGGGAGTTGCTGTTAATTACTTTATAAGGTTCAGGAGAGCAGCCTGCAGAAGAACTGGAAAATTAGCAAGAAGAATTATGAAAGAGGATTTTGTGGCGTCCTGACAGGATGCACTTTAATTTCTCCTCAGATTCTAAGTACATAAGTGTTGCCATACTGATACGGACAGAAAGTACATCAAGCCCAGTATCCTATTTCCAACAGTGGCCAATCCAGGTTACAACTACCGCTTTCCCACATGCATCACTTTCCACTTGCTCACATTAAACATCATCTGCCATTTCGATGCCCAGTCTCCCAGTCTTGTGAGGTCATCTTGCAATTTTTCACAATCCTCTTGCGATTTAACAATTTTGAATAGCTTTACCTCACTAGTTATTCCCATATCTAGATCATTTATAAAAGCAGCAATCCCAATACAGACCTATGCAGAACCTCACTATCTACACTTCTCCATTGAGAATACTGACCATTTAACCCTACTCTCTGTTTTTAATCCACAATAGAACACTATCTCCTATACCATGACTTTCCAATTTCCTCTGGAGTCTTTCATGAAGTACTTTGTCAAATGCCTTTTGAAAATCCAGATACACAATATCGACTGGCTCACCTTTATCCACATGTTCGTTCACCCCTTCAAAGAAATGTAGTAGATTGGTGAGGCAAGATTTCTCTTCACTAAATCCATGTTGGCTTTGTCTCGTTAATCCATGCTTTTGAATATGCTCTGTAATTTTGCTCTTTATAATAGTCTCTACCATTTTGCCCAGCACCAACGTCAGACTCACCGGTCTGTAATTTTTTGGATCATCTCTAGAAACCTTTGTAAAAATTGGCGTTACATTGGCCATTCTTCAGTCTTCCAGTACCATGGCTTGATTTTAAAATATAAATTATATATTACTAACAATAGTTCTGCAAGTTCATTTTTCAATTCTAGCAATACTCTGGGATGTATACCATCTGGTCCTGGCGATTTGCTACTCTTCAATTTGTCAAATTGCCCCATTACATCTTCCAGGGTTACAGAGATTTCATTCAGTTTTTCTGACTTGTCAGCACGGAATACCACTTCAGGCACCGGTATCTCTCCCACATTTTCCTTGGTGAAGACCAAAGCACATAATTCATTTAGGGGGGCATAATCGAAGGGGACGCCCAAGTTTTGCTGTGGACGTCCTCGCAAAACGTCCCAGTGAAGGGGCGGGGAGACCCGTATTATCAAAACAAGATGGACGCCCATCTTTCGTGTCGATAATACGGTCGGGGACGCCCAAATCTTGAAATTTAGCTTGTCCTTAGAGATGGTCGTCCCTAGACTTGGTCGTTTCTGATTTTCGGCGATAATGGAAGCCAAGGACGCCCATCTCAGAAATGACCAAATGCAAGCCCATTTGTAGTGCACTGGTCCCCCTGACATGCCAGGACACCAACCGGGCACCCTAGGGGGCACTGCAGTGGACTTCAGAAATTGCTCCCAGGTACATAGCTCCCTTACCTTGTGTGCTGAGCCCCCCAAATCCCCCCCCCAAAACCCACTATCCCCAACTGTATACCACTACCATAGCCCTTACGGGTGAAGGGGGCACCTAGATGTGGGTACAATGGGTTTGTGGTGGGTTTTGGAGGGCTCACATTTACCACCACAAACGTAACAGATAGGGGGGGGGGCCTGGGTCTGCCTTCCTGAAGTGCACTACACCCACTAAAACTGCTCCAGGGACCTGCATACTGCTGTCAGGGAGCTGGGTATGACATTTGAGGCTGGTAAAAAATATTTTTAAAGATTTTTGAGGGTGGGAGGGGGTTAGTGACCACTGGGGGAGAAAGGGGAGGTCATCCCTGATTCTTTCCGGTGGTCAACTGGTCATTTCGGGCACCTTTTTGTGCCTTGGTTGTAAGAAAAACAGGACCAGGTAAAGTCATCCAAATGTTCGTCAGGGACGCCCTTTTTTTTCCATTATGGGTTGAGATTGCCCATGTGTTAGGCACGCTCAAGTCCTGCCTTTGCTATGCCTCCAACATGCCTCCGGGAACTTTGGTCATCCCCGCGACGGAAAGCAGTTGGGAACGCCCAAAATCGGCTTTTGATTATACCGATTTGGGCGACCCTGTGAGAAGGACGCCCATCTTCCGATTTGTGTCGGAAAATGGGTGTCCTTCTCTTTCAAAAATAAGCATGTTAGTCTCTCCGCTATGGCTCTGTCTTCCCTGAGAGCCCCTTTAACCCCCTCGGTCATCTAGTGGTCCAATCGATTCTTTTGCCAGCTTCTTGTTTTAAAAATACCTAAAAAAGTTTTTACTATGCGTTTTTGCCTCCAACACAATCTTCTTTTCAAAGTCTCTCTTTGCCTTATCAGCACTTTGCATTTGATTTGACATGTAGTTTCCTATTATTTTCAGTTGGATCCTTCTTCCATGTTCTAAAGGATTTTCTTTTAGCCCCAATAGCTTCCTTCACCTCACTTTTTAACCATGCCGGCTGTTGTTTTGTCTTCCTTCCTCCTTTTTCAATAGACGGAATATATTTGGCTTGGGCTTCCAGGATAGTATTTTTGAACAGCATCCAACACTGATGTAAATTTTTGACCTACGCAGCTGCTCCTTTAAGGTTTTTTTATTCACCATTCTTCTCATTTTATCTTAGTCTCCTTTTTGAAAGTTAAATGCTAACGTATTGGATTTACTGTGTGTACTTACTCCAGAGCTTATATCAAATCTGATCATGTTATGTTCACTGTTACCATTACCTCCTGCACCAAATCATTCGCTTCACTAAGGACTAAATCTAGAATTGTTCCTCCTCTTGTTGGCTCCTGAACCAGCTGCTCCATAAAGCAATCCTTGATTCCATCAAGGAATTTCACCTCTCTAGTATGCACTGATGTTACATTTATCCAGTCAATATCAGGGTAATTGAAATCACTCATTATTATTGTGTTCCCCAGTTTGTTAGCCTCCATAATTTCTCATAACATTTCTACATCTGTCTCTTCATCCTGGCCAGGTGGATGATAGTACACTCCTATCACTATCCTTTTCCCCTTTACACATGGAATTTCAATCCATAGGGATTCCAAGATGTGTTTCATATCCTGTAGAATTTTTAGTCTATTTGATTCAAGGCCCTCCTTAACATACAATGCTACCCCTCCACCAATTTGATCAACCCTATCACTGCAATATAATGTATCCTGGTATGACAGTGTCCCACTGGTTATCCTCCTTCCACCAGGTCTTGGGACCTCTTCTTTTCTCCATCTATACTTCTTCCCTTAGTACTCTGACCTCATCCCATGGTTTTCAGTATCACTTTTATACTGATGACTCCTAGATCTACCTCGCCACACCAGGAATTTCAGCAGGAACCAGGCCCAAGTATCAGCCTGCCTGTCTGACAATGCTGCATGGATGTCTCACCGCTATCTGAAACTAAACATGACCAAGACTGAGCTTCTTATCTTTCCCCCATTCCCTATCTCTGTGGATAACATTCTCATCCTCCCTGTCTCATTAGCTCGTAACCTTGGGGTCATCTTTGTCGCCTCTCTTCCTTTCTCTGCACATATCCAACAGACTGCTAAAACCTGTCATTTCTTTATCTATATCACCACCAAAATTTGTCTCTTCCTTTCTGAGCACACTACCAAAACCCTTATCCACACTCATCACCTCTCGCTTAGACTACTGCAACTTGCTTCTCACAGGTCTCCCACTACGCCATCTCTCTCCCTTTCAATCTGTTCAAAATTCTGCTGCACGATTTATATTATGCCAGTGTCGCTATGCTCATATTAGCCCTCTCCTCAAGTCACTTCATTGGCCCCCTGTTTCCGCATACAGTTCAAACTCCTCTTATTGACTTACAAGTGAATTCACTCTGCAGCTCCTCAGTACCCCTCCACTCTTATCTCTCCCTACACACCTCCCCAGGAACTCCATTCATTGGGTAAATCTCTCTTGTCTATTGTCAGGTTCTCGAGGACCTTTGCATTCTGTCAGGTCCTCGAGGCAGAACCGGAATTCGTGAGCCCTTGGACCACTGCCAAGGAGCGGCAGCGGCAGGCGAGACCACCCTGGAACTGGATACACGGAAGGACAGGGCTGGACCTCTGGACTGGAGTCGGGACTGAGGCAGGCAACTGGAACTGGTAGAACAGGAACAGCTTCACCTGCACTTAGCCACCATTCCTCCGGCGTTGAGAACATGAGGAAGCTAGACTAACTACTAGACTCAGACTGAAAGCTGCTGCGCTGCCCCTAGCAAGGAACACAAGACAGACCAGGGAGACAAGACAAACAGAAGCGTAACAGGAGCAAGGACTAGGGCACACAGCAAGCTAGGCAGAACGGGGTACCGGGAATACTTACCGGGTAAACCCACTAGCTAGGTAGAGGCAGGATACAGGATAAGCATCCAGGAAATACACGCTAGCTAGACAGAGACAGGATTCAGGATGAACACTCAGGATATACAAGCAGGGTTCAGGATATACACTCAGGATATATAAGCAGGGTTCAGGATAGGCACTCAGGGTAAATGCCCTAGCTAGGAAGAGGCAGGGTTCAGCATATACCCTCAGGATATACAAGCAGGGTTCAGGACAGGCACTCAGGGTAAACGCCCTAGCTAGGCAGAGGCAGGGTTCAGGATAACCCCTCAAGGTAAACGCCTTAGCTAGGCAGAAGCAGGGTTCGACAGGAACCAGCAGAGGTCAGGGCTGGCAGCGAGGAAAGTCAGAAACAAGCAGGAGTCAAACTCGACAGGCAAACAGAAGGAGAACCAGGACCTAACGGAGTCTTAGGGCTGGCAGCAGGCAGAAGGGTATATCGGGGTTCAGGCAATAGTCAGAGGCAGGCAGCAAGCAGAGAATATCGGGGTTCAGGCAACAGTCAGAGACAGGCAGCAGACGATAGAATACACCAGCAACTAGCAGAGTCAGGCTGAAGCTACAGACTCCCATCACAAACCGAGGGAGAGTGGCTGAAGGCTTCAGACGCCAAACACTGAGCAAGAGAGTAGTAGGACAAGCAATCCACAGACACAGAGTAGCAGGGCAGAGCCCCCCACGGAAGGACTAGCAGTCCACAGACACAAACAAAAGGGCAGAGCCCACACAGAAGGACACAAGAGAAGCTGGGCCAGAACCCAGAGAAAGGCTAAGCAGTACTGCAGCAGAACACTAACTAACCTGACCTGGCCTGGCCTAAAGGCATAACACCACGCAAAGGCCCTGAATGCAAGCACAGCACTTCCTTATGAAGGCCCTCACTGATGATGTCACCTGCGCAGGACAGGAGCAGGAAACACACTCACACCGAGGGAAGGCTGGGAACACATAGGAAGTTAACCCACAGGAAAGACAAGCAGGAGCCATCTTGGAAGCTGCCACAGAGTAGGCGGCAGCCATCTTAGATGCTGGCTCCCCAGAGAGGCATAGCCCACACAGGTGAGGTCTAGTGAAGTAATCAGCACACCCAGCCAGAGAGAAAACTAACACAGAGACAGACAGAAGCCAGCACAGAGGCTGACCCCCAGAAACAAGGTAAGACTGAGGGTGGTCATGGCCACAAACGTGACATCTATACCCTTCTCCTTCATTGCCCATTCCGTTCCATTTATCTTGCTGCACCATACGCCTGGAATAGACTTCCAGAATCAGTACGTCAAGCTCCATCTCTGGCCTCTTGAAATCTGACTAAAAGTCCACCTTTTTGAGGCTGCTTTTTATTTCTAACCCCTATTCACTTGTTCAGTACCCATGTCTGTTTTATCATTCCCACCTTAAGTTCCTTATCCCTTATTTGCCTTGTTTGTCTGTCCCGATTAGATGTTAAGCTCTGTTAAGCAGGGACGGTCTCTTACATGTTCAAGTGCACAGCTCTGCGTATGTCTAGTAGCACTATGGAAATGATTAGTAGTAGTAGGAAGAAAATCCTAAAGGCATGGAGAGAATAAAGAAGAGAAACAAAGTAATCTACTAAACCTGTGAAGGTCAATTCTAACTTAGGCACCAATTCTGCGCTCAAATTTACAGAGTTGGAACACTTAGGTACATAAATGATTTCACAAATGGGCATTTACATGCTTATCTGCTAGGCATAATTCTATAAAATTGGTGCATTAGTCACATGGCGCATAAGGAGAAACTATGCCTTACCTGATAATTTTCTTTTCTTTAGTCAGTGAAAACATTCTGGACGAATTGGGTTATCCCTTCCTACCAGCACGTGAACATAGAGAAAAGACTGAATTCTACCAGCAACATCACTGGTAATAAGCTGTGGTGCCACATGAAAGATTACAGTATGACTCTGCAAAAGCAAAAAGTCCCTTTGTAACATATCCATGCCCTATCAGCTATTACAACCACAATGAGCAGCAACAAACCATGGCACTCGCTACCTTGCACACACCAGGGAAAAGCCAAATGCAGCTACAAATCAGAAAAACAAAACGAATTGTTCCATTTTGTTCTTTTAATTTTTTATGTTGAGCAACTGAAAGAGCACAGAGCATATATAGGACCCCGGGCTGAGGTCTTCCAAGTGCGGGATTGCAGAACGGTTTTGATGACAAAAGAAAATAAGGTAAGGTATAAATTTCTCCTCTCTCAATGTCAGCTAAACCATTCCGCACAAATGGAATGTGTCGAAGCAGGTCTACTGGGCAGGGGAAGACAAGGCCCCCCGCATGAGAACCCTGCGAAAGTCCAAAAGGGCTCTGGCCAGCTCATCCAACTTGTAATGTTTGATAAATGAATTAAATGACAAACACGTCGCCGCTCTACAAATCTCCTTGTGGGACACTATCTGAGCCACCGACCAAGAAGCGGCCTGAGCCCTGGTAGAGTGGGCCTTCAGTCCCTGAGGAACCGGTCTACTCCTGCTGATGTAGGTGGACTCAATTGCCACTGAGCAAGAAGCAAGACAGACCAGATTAAAAAGAACGATCATCAAAAAAGCATGACAAGACTCCAAGCGAGCCACCTCCGATGACTGGGAGCTGCTGCAACCACCACAGCACAGCCTACATGACATAGCTGGATACTGCCACTGAATGTTGTTGAGCATGGTCATTAGTGTTGTGTGGTCTACTAGGTCGAAGGCACTTCACATATGAATTCTAGTAGTAAGATTTTCTGTCCTTGGCATATTAAACTTCTGAACTTTGTTATCAGAGTGGTTATGACCGTCTCAGTACTGTGTAGTGGTCTGAAACCTGATTGGGAGTTGTGAAGGATTGAAAATTGTGTCAAGTATTCCATTAATTGCTGTGCTACCATACCCTCCATCGTTTTGGTCAATAGTGGTATTGAAGCCACTGGTCTGTATGTAGCTTGCGAGATCACTGATCTTGCTATTGGTGTTTTTTGTGATTGGGGGGTTTAAAAAAGGTTTGGATGGATTCCTAAAGGAAAAGTCCATAGCCTTGGGGAAAATCCACTGCTTATTTCAAGAATAAGCAGAATAAAATGTATTGTACTGTTTTGGGATCTTGCCAGGTACTTGTAACCTGGATTGGCCACTGTTAGAAACAGGATGCTGGGCTTCGGTCTGTCCCAGTATGGCAATACTTAATGTACGATGTCACCTTTGTCAGTTCGGAGTTGTCCATTCAAAAACATGCATATGATGTGTTCGGTGAAACGTTCAATGAACCAGTCTAGTGGGGTTTTCATCATATAGTTAGGGCAGTTATCTAGCAGTTTGCATGTCCATATTTTGTCAGTAATGTCCTAACTGTGCTGAATTCGGCTGTTTTAAGGACGGACCACATTCTGTATGCCATCGTGTGAAAGTCAGTTTTGCATTCTTGTAATAAGTCTGTGATGGATGTCTATGTTTTCACAAGGTTTGATCTTGTGTTTACTATTCTTTGTTCAAAATATTGTGCGAGCTCTGTGGTTGGTGGTATTTCAGTCAATTATAGTACGTCTTGGTTTTTATCAATAGATTGTTCATAAGTTTGAATATTTTTTTCATATTATCTGTTCTGGGTTTGCATATATGCTGTAGTATGCTTTCTTTATGTTGTGTTTAAGGGTTCTTGTAGCTTTCCTCCATATGGTTTTGTTTATGGCCCATATTCTTTCTAGTTTCCTGCACAGTTTTTTTCATGCGTAGCAGCTTATCATTAAACCAGGGATATTTATTTATTGTTTTAATTTTTAGTGGTGTTATTTTATTCAGTGTGTTTTCGCTAGCTTCATCCCAATTTCTCATAAATGTGTTATGTCACTATATTCGTTCATCGCTGTTGTCCAGTAGGTGTGATGGTCTACCTTCCCTTTGGTTGTTAAAGAGTATAGTGATTTTGGTTCTCTTTTCTTGACGTTCTCTTTCCATTGTAGTGTAAATGTGAGCTTTTTGTGGTCTGACCATAATACCTCTTCCCATTTATGATTTTCTAATATGTGATTATTGTTAGCTGAAACCTGTGAGCTAGTAAGTCTAGTACGTGGTCTTTTGTGTGAGATGAAGTGGCATGTCCTGTTTTCAAGTTCCTTTTTTTTTTTTGTTACATTTGTACCCCGCGCTTTCCCACTCATGGCAGGCTCAATGCGGCTTACATGGGGCAATGGAGGGTTAAGTGACTTGCCCAAAGTCACAAGGAGCTGCCTGTGCCTGAAGTGGGAATCGAACTCAGTTCCTCAGTTCCCCAGGACCAAAGTCCACCACCCTAACCACTAGGCCACTCCTCCATTGGTTTAGGAAATCCATTAGAGTTCTGGTATTGGTGTCATATTGTTTTTCTAGGTGCAGATTAATATCTCCTAGTACGACGTCTGATTTGTATAAATATTTGATATGAAATTCAATAAATTGTCTTTAGCATTTGGCCAGCTTCCTGGGGGGTGGTAGAACAGTGTAATACATAGTCGTCCAGTCATAAGTACATAAGTAGTGCCATACTGGGAAAGACCAAAGGTCCATCTAGCCCAGCATCCTGTCACCGACAGTGGCCAATCCAGGTCAAGGGCACCTGGCACGCTCCCCAAACTTAAAAACATTCCAGACAAGTTATACCTAAAAATGAGGAATTTTTCCAGTCCATTTAATAGCGGTCTATGGACTTGTCCTTTAGGAATCTATCTAACCCCTTTTTAAACTCCGTCAAGCTAACCGCCCGTACCACGTTCTCCGGCAATGAATTCCAGAGTCTAATTACACGTTGGGTGAAGAAAAATTTTCTCCGATTCGTTTTAAATTTACCACACTGTAGCTTCAACTCATGCCCTCTAGTCCTAGTATTTTTGGATAGCGTGAACAGTCGCTTCACATCCACCCGATCCATTCCACTCATTATTTTATACACTTCTATCATATCTCCCCTCAGCCGTCTCTTCTCCAAGCTGAAAAGCCCTAGCCTTCTCAGCCTCTCTTCATAGGAAAGTCGTCCCATCCCCACTATCATTTTCGTCGCCCTTCGCTGTACCTTTTCCAATTCTACTATATCTTTTTTGAGATACGGAGACCAGTACTGAACACAATACTCCAGGTGCGGTCGCACCATGGAGCGATACAACGGCATTATAACATCCGCACACCTGGACTCCATACCCTTCTTAATAACACCCAACATTCTATTCGCTTTCCTAGCCGCAGCAGCACACTGAGCAGAAGGTTTCAGCGTATCATCGACGACGACACCCAGATCCCTTTCTTGATCCGTAACTCCTAACGCGGAACCTTGCAAGACGTAGCTATAATTCGGGTTCCTCTTACCCACATGCATCACTTTGCACTTGTCAACATTGAACTTCATCTGCCACTTGCACGCCCATTCTCCCAGTCTCGCAAGGTCCTCCTGTAATCGTTCACATTCCTCCTGCGACTTGACGACCCTGAATAATTTTGTGTCATCGGCGAATTTAATTACCTCACTAGTTATTCCCATCTCTAGGTCATTTATAAATACATTAAAAAGCAACGGACCCAGCACAGACCCCTGCGGGACCCCACTAACTACCCTCCTCCACTGAGAATACTGGCCACGCAATCCTACTCTCTGCTTCCTATCTTTCAACCAGTTCTTAATCCATAATAATACCCTACCTCCGATTCCATGACTCTGCAATTTCTTCAGGAGTCTTTCGTGCGGCACTTTGTCAAACGCCTTCTGAAAATCCAGATATACAATATCAACCGGCTCCCCATTGTCCACATGTTTGCTTACCCCCTCAAAAAAATGCATTAGATTGGTGAGGCAAGACTTCCCTTCACTAAATCCGTGCTGACTTTGTCTCATCAGTCCATGTTTTTGTATATGCTCTGCAATTTTATTCTTAATAATAGCCTCCACCATCTTGCCCGGCACCGACGTCAGACTCACCGGTCTATAATTTCCCGGATCTCCTCTGGAACCTTTCTTAAAAATCGGAGTAACATTGGCTACCCTCCAGTCTTCCGGTATTACACTCGATTTTAGGGACAGATTGCATATTTCTAACAGTAGCTCCGCAAGTTCATTTTTTAGTTCTATTAATACTCTGGGATGAATACCATCAGGTCCCGGTGATTTACTACTCTTCAGCTTGCTGAACTGACCCATTACATCCTCCAAGGTTACAGAGAATTTGTTTAGTTTCTCCGACTCCCCCGCTTCAAATATTCTTTCCGGCACCGGTGTCCCCCCCAAATCCTCCTCGGTGAAGACCGAAGCAAAGAATTCATTTAATTTCTCCGCTACGGCTTTGTCCTCCTTGATCGCCCCTTTAACACCATTTTCGTCCAGCGGCCCAACCGACTCTTTGGCCGGTTTCCTGCTTTTAATGTATCTAAAAAAGTTTTTACTATGTATTTTTGCTTCCAACGCTAATTTCTTCTCAAAGTCCTTTTTTGCCCTCCTTATCTCCGCTTTGCATTTGGCTTGGCATTCCTTATGATCTATCCTGTTACTTTCAGTTGGTTCTCTTCTCCACTTTCTGAAGGATTGTTTTTTGGCTCTAATGATTTCCTTTATCTTACTGTTTAGCCACGCCGGCTGACGTTTAGTCTTTTTTCCCTTTTTTCTAATACGTGGAATATATTTGTCCTGAACCTCCAGGATGGTGTTTTTAAACAGCATCCACGCCTGATGCAAGTTTTTTACTCTGCGAGCTGCTCCTTTCAGTCTTTTTTTCACCATTTTTCTCATTTTGTCGTAATCACCCTTTCTATAGTTAAACGCTAGCGTACTTGATTTCCTAGTTTCACTTCCTTCAATGCCAATATCAAAACCGATCATATTATGATCACTGTTATCAAGCGGCCCTCGTATCGTTACCCCCTGCACTAGATCATGAGCACCACTAAGGACTAAGTCTAGTATTTTTCCTTCTCTTGTCGGCTCCTGAACTAGCTGTTCCATGAAGCTGTCCTTGATTTCATCAAGAAATCTTATGTCCCTTGCGTGTACAGATGTTACATTACCCCAGTCTATATGCGGGTAATTGAAATCCCCCATTATTATTGTGTTGCCCAGTTTGTTTGCGTCCCTGATTTCCTTTAACATTTCCGCATCCGTCTGTTCGTCCTGGCCAGGCGGACGGTAGTACACTCCTATCACTATCCTTTTCCCCTTTGCACATGGAATTTCAATCCACAGTGATTCCAAGGAGTGTTTTGCTTCCTGCAGAATTTTCAATCTATTTGATTCAAGGCTCTCGTTAATATACAATGCTACCCCTCCACCAATCCGATTCACCCTATCACTACGATATAATTTGTACCCCGGTATGACAGTGTCCCACTGGTTATCCTCCTTCCACCAGGTCTCAGAGATGCCTATTATATCTAATTTTTCATTTAGTGCAATATATTCTAACTCCCCCATCTTATTTCTTAGGCTCCTGGCATTCGCATATAGACATTTCAAACTATGTTTGTTGTTCCTAAGTACATCATGCTTAGTACTTGACAGTATTAATTGGCAATCTTTTGTCTGATTTTTATTGTTATTTAAAGATACCCGATCTACTACAATCTCTTTTGCAACCTCACTATCAGGATACTCTATCTTCCCTGTTATGGTGATATCTTTGAAAGATACCTTATCCCGAACCATGCTCTTTTGAGCGACTGTCGGCCTTCCCCCCATTTCTAGTTTAAAAGCTGCTCTATCTCCTTCTTAAACGCCGATGCCAGCAGCCTGGTCCCACTCTGGTTAAGATGGAGCCCATCCTTTCGGAATAGGCTCCCCCTTCCCCAGAATGTTGCCCAGTTCCTAACAAATCTAAAGCCCTCCTCCCTGCACCATCGTCTCATCCACGCATTGAGACTCTGGAGCTCTGCCTGTCTCTTGGGCCCTGCGCGTGGCACAGGTAGCATTTCAGAAAATGCTACCCTGGAGGATCTGGATTTCAGCTTTCTACCTAAGAGCCTAAATTTTGCTTCCAGAACCTCTCTCCCACATTTTCCTATGTCATTGGTACCCACATGTACCAAGACAGCGGACTCCTCCCCAGCACTATCTAGAATCCTATCTAGGTGTTGTATCAATGATTTTGCATGCCAACATTTCAATTTCTGAGGATATATGTTTAGCGAAAGGCTCTACTGTGAAGGATTTGTATATTATTGCTACTCCACCTCCCTTCTTTTTATTTTTGTTGATGTGTATTGTTTTATATTCCAGCGGGCATAGGTCGAGCAGTGCTGGGTCATCTTCGAGGTGTATCCCTAGTTGATCTGTTTTCATCCAGTCTCTTAAGTTTCGCTGACTTATTAACTGCCAGTCTTACATTTATATATCCTATGGGTATTGGAATGTATTTGATGTTAGTGTGTTTAACAGCTTGTAATTGTCTGTATGGTCAGTTTTTCTTGAGATTGTGGTTGTGTTGATTGTTATTCAGGATTAGCTTTTTGTTGGTGGTAGTTTGTTGTTTGGTCTATGTTTTGTTGAGAGGACTGTAGTTAGGCTCTTCCAATTGCTGATGTGAGCGTCGTCTTATGGAGATGTGTATAGGAATTTTGTTCCATTCTTTTGGTGAAGTCCAGTTATCCATATTATCATGCAGCAGAAAACTCATGTCCTTAGGTTAGCCATTTTGAAGTGGCGGAGTCATATAATTATTCTCAGGATCTGTGTATCTCCCAGTCAAGGCACAGGTCCGTTGCCGATTCTGGTAACAGTGTCCCGCCCGCACTCTGCCATGCATTACCAACAGTGGGCTCCAGCAGTGAGTCTGTTAGTCAGGAGAGGTTCTTGTCTACACCGCTGGAGTTCTCCTTCGCTCTGGTTCCCGGTCACCATGCTTCCATCAACGTTCCCGCCGTGGATATCCATGCGGAGATACAGAAGCGGTAGACTTCTAGATGTGATTACCTCTGCTGATGGCCTGGTAATCTTCTTTCTTGCCTTGCTAGGGGCCTGGAGAGCTGCAGCTAAATCCACTGGTGCTCTGTTGAGTAATCACCCCAGCTCTGGCCCTCAGTACTGCTAAAGAGAAGAAGTCGTGGACCTGAAACCTGGAACAAAACTGAGGGACCTTGTGGTTGAGAATGGTATGGCCCTGGGCTCATCCTTCACTTCCAAAGGAAATGGAATATCAGCCATTTCCTTAACAAAAGACAAAAATGAAAGGCTCTCCAGAGACTCTCCTTTCAGGTGGAGGGGAGTGTTCAGAAGGAATTCCATAGGACACATCCAAGGAAAAGTACTGTGGATCCTCCTCTAAATCTCCTCTTCGGTGTCAGACAATACCTCCTGATGGGAGTGCCTCAACATGGAGGAACCACATCACTGAGAATGGAATCGAGCAGGCTCACACCTCCACTCCAGCGAAGCATCCTCCACCGATGTGGAGGGAGTGCCAACTTGGATGGCATTCAACAACAGGGCTGCATGCAGCATTGGTGTTGGGGGCCGCACTCAGGCTGAGGGCCAAGCAGGGCCGCAACGGAAGGCAGGGTAGATGCAAGCATCCCTGATACCTATGCATGAGGCCATCCAGCAGCTCAGGTAGCAAGGCCCAGATGCGCTCATCAAGGGGCAACATCGGGAAAAGCTGGGGTGCCAGCTCAGGCGTAGGTTGCAGAACTGCCGGGTCAATACGGCAGCAGAGTTTTGGCTCCTGGAAGACTGATGCGTCAGCACCTCCTCTATGGAAGAGAGCGGTCCTCCCGGCGCTGTTATTTCTCGAGTGCTGAACCCTTTGATGCCCCGGAGCTCTCAGCACCATGCGTCAAGGATGACTGATCATGACGCTTCTTGGCCTTCACCTGAAGCGTATCACCGAGGCTCCTCGGTGCTGACAAAGACGATGTGAAATCCACACGTCACCTCGAGATCGGGTCCGATGATGGACAATCCCCACACAGCAGGAGGCCTCAAGGCCAATGCTTCAATGCTCCCAGTGTCTAAGGGTCTAACAGCAGCCATACTTACTGACGCTCCCAGTGCTAGTATGATGCTCGACGTCGATGTCCACATCTCTTACCTCGATGCAGATGTCAAGAAACCGAACTTGGCTCCAAAAATCCTCTCTTGTTGAACCTCTCTGGAAACCTGAGCTCTCTTCTTCATGCGAATACAGAACACAGTTAACGGGGCTATGGTCGGGCCCAAGACACTGCGGACACCAAGAATGGGCATCTTTCTCAGAGATTGTCTGATTGCACCGGGTAGAGCACTTGAAGCCACTGGGAACCTTCGTGAACATAGAAGGAAAATTTTCCTCAACTAAATTAAACAAAGCAAAGCAATGGTGCCTGAAAAAGGGGCAAGGCACAGCAAAAAAGAAAGGAAAGCTCCCAGTCAAAGTCAAAGCCTAAAAGCGGCCTGATGACAACGAAAAATAAAAGGAAACTTAAAACCAGGCAAAATAACTACAAAAATTAAGGGAAGGGACAAAGGTTCCACAACAGGAACAAAATAAAAGATGAAAAAAAGAACAAAAAATAGCCGAAAGGCACAAAAAAAGCACTTTAGGACCAAGCGACGTGAGGAGACGGTAAAAAAACACATCCTCTCCTCACTGCAGTAGAAAAAGAACGGAGATCGCGTTTGAGCGGGAAGACACTTGCTCATGCACCGTGGAGAATGTCACCCTCCACAAAGCTCTCATTAGACTTTTTTAAGTTCTGGACCGGCAACGCGGGTCTGTGTCACCCTACTACTACTACTACTATTAAACATTTCTATAGCGCTACTAGACTTACACCCCACTTGTGAGCGTGAGCCCTTACCCCCTACAAAAGAGGTGATGGTAAGGGCTCATGCACTAACTTGTTAGTGGCCGCACACTAATGGCAGCATGGCCATTAATTCGGAAAACGAAAAATCTGCCATTTTTGGTTGCGCTAAAAATGGCCTTGGCACGAGGGAAAGATCCACATAAAGGCGTGCTAAAGCCACTTTTTGGCGGAGCTTAGTAGAAAGGCCACAACCAGCTTATTTTCAAAGTAGATCGCCGCCCATCTTCCGACACAAAAATCGGGAGATGGCTAGCCATATCGGTATAATCGAAAGCCGATTTTGGCCGACTCCAATTGCTTTCCATCACGGAGCCGGCCAAACTTCAAGGGGGCGTTTCGGTAGGGTAGCGAAGGCGGGACAGGGGCGTGCTTTGAGATGGCTGGCTTCGCCTGATAATGGAAAAAAGAAGGGCGCCCCTGGCGAGAATTTGGTCCACTTTATTTGGTCCCTTTTTTTCATGTCCAAGTCCCAAAAAAGTGCCCGAACTGACCAGATGACCACCAGAGGGAATCGGGGATCACCTCCCATTACTCCCCCAGTGGTCACTAACCCCCTCCCACCCAAAAAAATAAGTTTAAAAACTTTTTTTGCCAGCCTCTATGCCAGCCTCAAATGTCATACTCAGGTCCATCGCAGCAGTATACAGGTCCCTGGAGCAGTTTTAGTGGGTGCAGTGGACTTCAGGCAGTCAGACCCAGGCCCATCCCCCCCTACCTGTTACACTTGTGGTGGAAAATGGGAGCCCTTCAAAACCCACTGTACCCACATGTAGGTGCCCCCCTTCACCCCTTAGGGCTATGGTAGTGGTGTATAGTTGTGGAGAGTGGGTTTTCGGGGGCTCAGCACCCAAGGTAAGGGAGCTATTTTTTTTTTTAGAAGTGCCCCCTAGGGTGCCCGGTTGGTGTCCTGGCACGTCAGGGAGACCAGTGCACTACAAATGCTGGCTCCTCCCACGACCAAATGCCTTGGATTTGGCCGGGTTTGAGATCGCCGGCCTCAGTTTCCATTATCGGCGAAAACCGAGGCCGGCCATCTCAAACCCGGACATCTCTGACATTTGGGGGGCCCCAACCGTATTATCGAAACGAAAGATGGACGCCCATCTCGTTCAAAAATACGGTCGGCAAAACAAAAACATATCAGTGTTGTAGAGCACAATTTTCTCTTTCAGATGATACTGTTCAAAAGCTGATTCAGGCAGACTCTTTTTTTAATAATTGGCTTTGAACTTTGGAATATTTTACCATTTGCGCTGACAGTGCCAACTTTGAAGAGATCCTGCAGGGCGGTTATAGATGCTGGTTAGCTGCAAATACTACTACTACTACTTAACATTTCTAGAGCGCTACCAGAGTTACGGAGCGCTGTACAATTTAACAAAGAGAGACAGTCCCTGCTCAAAGAGCTTACAATCTAATAGACAAGTGAACGGTCGGTCCGATAGGGGCAGTCTGGATTCACTGAACGGCAGTATTATGTCCAGCACAAGCATAATGCTTGTTCAAAATTTCAAGTCCGTATCTTTGTTTGCATGGAAGTTGTTGCGGTCTGAATATTGGTCCAAATATGTTCCGATGAGTCGCGACCAATTTTGAATACACACTTTGAGTCAACTTGTTTGACTGGATTTTGCATCCATTCAACAAAGCCTACAATGAGAACCGATAACCTCACTAATTCAACTCAACAACCCACTCAGTTATGAAAATCCACCTCTATAACTACCCTAATCACTCCCTTCCTTCTCTCTTCCCTACTTAATCTCTGCACAATACTAACTGTATCTAATATCTTGGAATGACATTGTTAACAATATTATGTAAGCCACATTGAGTCTGCAAATAGGTGGGAAAAGTGCGATACAAATGCAATAAATAATAATAAAATGTATTTCATCGCAATTAGCATCAAAAACTGTACAGGATTTGAATTTTTTAGCCATTCTTATAGACCCCAAAAATGGCATTTTGGTAAATGTCGCGCGCTCATGGACTGACAACCTTTCAGAAAAGGGGGTCTAGATCTGCAACTACTGCAGTTAGAAACCTCAAATTTTGGGAAACTTCGTTTAACACCTGACTCGCACAACAGATAAAATTTGAACAAAATTGGAGACATGATGGTGGGAAGGTTTAGACAACTTGGCATGGAATGACCCTATTGTCTATGTCCCAGTTACACTTACTGTACAGAGCTTGGGTGAATTTCTTCAAAAATGTGGCAAATAAACTAATACAAATAAATTTAAAAAATATCTCACCTCTGTCGCATACAGAAAATACAACCAAAACCCTCAAATGCAAAATAATGACAGCAAGCTAGAAAGGTAAATTGCAAATAAAACCATGAACTGCAAAACCAAAGATACCAAACTAAGGAGCCCTTTTACTAGAGGCCATTAAGCTCTAACACACACTTAACATGCAAAAAAACAGTCTACCACAAAACACATTAAAGTGTTTTGCGGTGTTTTGCCCATTAATGCGCACTAAATCGCAAATTAGGTTTTGAAATTACTTTTGGAGCAGGTGAGGCATAGGCAGAGAATGGGTATGGAAGTGTTAACCAGCTAGCATGTTCAGATTACTGTGCTCACTGCCTCCACTGCATGCAGATCTATCTCAAGAATATTCATTTTGGGTATCCTCAAAACCTGACTGGCTGGAGTGCCTCCAGGACCAGGTTTGGGAACCACTGCACTAACTGGCTAATGCAGGAGCAGTTAGCGCCTCCTTAATAGGAGGCAGTAGGTGCTCCTGCATAACTTTTTCCCCCAGTAGCATGCTAATGACTAAGGGGTCCTTTTACTAAGCCATGCTAAAAAGTGGCCACCGCTGCTGTCAGCACGTGAGTTTATCACATACTGTGGTCATTTATAGCAAATGTGGCCATTTTATTGCCACGCTAAATCCCCCATTAATGGCCACACGTTAATTTCCCAATTAACATGTGACCATTACCGCCATCTATTTACTTGGCAGTAAGGGTTTCCACACTGCTCCTGCAGTAATCGGCAGCATGCAGCAATTTGCCCGTGCTATATGATTAGAACAGAACACACCTACTCTCCGCCTATGGGCACGCTGTATTGCTTCGGTATTGCAGCCTGCTCACTTGATCACCACAGACTGCTCAAAGACTAAAATACTACAGATTCTTTTAGATTCGTATTGGGTAAATGAAACTCTTTATTTGCACTTTAATTGGAGAGTGTATAAGCCATTATTGTTCCAACTACACAATGATTAAGAAATACACACACTAAGAGCAGTGAATAATGGAAAGAGGTGGTGGTCTTGCTATTATTCACCGCTCTTATCTTCAAGTTATTTCCTGCTCAGAACTTACATCCGCGTCGCTTGAAATTGTATCAGTTGATGTTCATCACCCATCACATCGTGTGCATCTAAACTGTGTACTATTTTATAGACCACCAATTAATTGGATTAATAGCCATGTTGAGCTTTTGGATTTTATCTCTAACATCTGTATGTCCAACTCGAACATCCTCATATTGGGAGACCTCAACCTCCACCTAGACAATCTAAACTCGCCGGATACAATCCAATTTCTAGATTTCCTCTGTCTATAGGACCTAATCTGCCCTTCCGTTTGCCCAACTCATACTAAAGGTCACACATTAGATCTCCTCTCATTTAAATTCCAAGCTGACTCCAATTTTCATTTATCTAATATCGGATGGCTTGAGACGCCCTGGTCTGGCCATTTCAAATTACAATTCACGTTGAGCTGGCCAAACGCAGGTCGTCTCCAGCCTGGTAAAGTCACCACGTATTTCTCAAGAGGTATAATCGACCCGGAACAATTCTGGAAATGTTTATATAACACTAATTGGGCCGAACATGCAGACTCTCCCCACTTTCTCAAGACTTGGGACGACAAATGCAAGGAGGTGCTTAACTAAATTGCACCAATGCATCTCAAGGCTTCTTACAATTGCAGCTCTACTCCTTGGTTCTCTGTTGAACTAAAAAGCTTAAAATCCAAGACAAGGAGGCTTGAGAGAGCCTGGCGTAAACGGAAAACTGATTCGGCGCTCAAAGCCTGGAAAAGAGTCTCTGAACATACAAGTACGCAATCAAGCAAGCAAAACGTTCATACTTCTCTAAGAAATTGAAGTCTGTTGGAAAGGACCCCAGAAAACTGAACCAACTCCTTGCCTCCTCCTTCCTAGACACTAGCAAGAAGGAAGCCTTTAGCGGAGACCTCCCTCCAGCTGACCAGCTCGCAACCTACTTCAATGATAAAATTTTAACTCTAAGGTCTATTTCAGTAAGTTGTCTATCTGCCGTGGATGACTTCCTTAGCTCATTAGTTCCATTTGCTGACCATTGTCTGGCCGACCGCATTTGGACAACCTTTAGTGATGTTCCGGTTGATACAGTATCCAAAGCACTGCGTAAGTTCTCTAGCAAATACTGTGGCCTGGATGTTTGTCCCAACCATTTGCTAAAACCTGCACCACACTGCTTTGTAGTTGACCTGACAACCCACCTCAATAATCTATTATCGAAGGGTTTGTTCCCACCGGACCATGGACGCATACTTCTCACGGCCATCCGCAAAAACCTTAAGGTCAAACCTGATGTAATCACAAATTACCGCCCCGTAGCTTCAATACCACTGTTGGTCAAGGTCATGGAGAGTATAGTCAACACTCAACTGAATGAATTCCTGACAAAGTTTGATATCCTACACCATTCGCAGTCTGGATTCTGCGCCCAGTACAGTACCGAAACAGTGCTGGTTACTCTCCTGTCAAACTTCAAACGTGAGATATCGGTTGGGAAAAAAATTCTTTTACTGCAGTTTGACCTGTCAAGTGCTTTTGATATGGTGGATCACGAACTCCTTCTACACCTACTTGATACGTTTGGTGTGAGCGGTTTTGTTTTGCACTGGATTAAGGGCTTCCTGTCGTCTAGATCTTACCAGGTCAAAGTGAAATCAACCGTTTCTGCTCCCTGGAGAACCTCCTGTGGGGTGCCTCAAGGCTCACCCCTATTACCTACATTGTTCAATATCATGCTGATCCCACTTGCTACTGCCCCATGCAACCTTGGTCTGAATCCTTACATTTATGCTGACGATGTCACCATTTACATTCCTTTTTGTAACACAGTAGCTGAAATCTCAGATCTGATTGCTGCCAGCTTTTCTACAATGGAACATTGGGCGAAGGTGTTTCAGTTCAAACTAAATAAGGATAAAACTCGGTGCCTTATTCTCCACTCCTTACTACACACTCCCAACAGATACCTTCATCATAAAAGACTACGTTCTCCCTATTTCTAGCAGTCTGAAGCTCCTTGGGGTGAACTTGGACAAGCATTTGAATCTGGACGATCATGTACGAGTTGTCACTAAAAGAATGTTCAATGCAATGTGGAGGCTTCGGCAGATTAGATATTGCCTAACTAGAGAACTGTTTTGCACCCTTGTTCATTGGTTAGTGCTATCTCACCTAGATTACTGCAGCGGGATCTATGCAGGTTGCCATGAATATCTTTTGAAAAAATTCCAGACTGCACAAAACACTGCAGCGAGACTAATCCTGGGAAAATCACGTTTTGAGCATGCTCAACCTCTTCGTTTTCTTCTCCACTGGTTGCCCGTGAGGGAACATATCTCTTTCAAAATTTGCTCTCTAACTCATAAAATCATTTACGGGCAAGCTCCGGAGTACATGCTTCGCCTTATTGACCTCCCACCCAGAAACGCAATAGCCACCTCGCGTTTGTATCTCAACCTGCACTTCCCAAATTGTAAAGGCGTCAAATACAAGTCGATCTTCACTTCATCTTTCTACTACTCCAGTGCCAAGAATTGGAATGTTTTGCCGAAATACTTAAAACTACAAATGGATCACCAGCTGTTCAAGAGGCTGCTGAAAAGTCACCTATTTGGACTGGCCTACTCCCCCTATACTCCCACCGATTAATAGTCCCACTTACTTATCCCTGATACTGTTATGCCCCCTTCCCCACCTAATTGTCTCCTACTATATCTCTTACTGTATTGTTATTTTACTTAATCCTATGTAAGACACATTGTGCCTGCATGTGTGGGCAAATGTGGTTCATTAATCTCATCCCATGGCTTTTCCTACCATCTCTATGCTGATGACTCCCAATTCTACCTTTCTACCCCTGATATCTCACCTTGCATCCAAACCAAAGTTTCAGCGTGCTTGTCTGACATTGCTGCCTGGATGTCTCAACGCCACCTGAAATTAAATATGACCAAAACCGAGCTTCTCATTTCCCCCCCCCCCCCCAAACCCACCTCCCCGCTCCCCCCGTTTTCTATTTCTGTTGATGGCTCTCTCATTCTCCCTGTCTCCTCAGCTCGAAACCTTGGGGTCATCTTTGACTCTTCTCTCTCCTTCTCTGCTCATATCCAGCAGATTGCCAAGACCTGTCGTTTCTTTCTTTACAACATCCGTAAAATCCGCCCCTTTCTTTCCGAGCACACTACCAAAACCCTCATCCACACCCTTGTCACCTCTCGTTTAGACTACTGCAATCTGCTTCTTGCTGGCCTCCCACTTAGTCACCTCTCCCCTCTCCAGTCGGTTCAAAACTCTGCTGCCCGTCTCATGTTCCGCCAGGGTCGCTTTACTCATACTACCCCTCTCCTCAAGACCCTTCACTGGCTCCCTATCCATTTTTGCATCCTGTTCAAACTTCTTTTACTAACCTATAAATGTACTCACTCTGCTGCTCCCCAGTATCTCTCCACACTCGTCCTTCCCTACACCCCTTCCCGTGCACTCCGTTCCATGGATAAATCCTTCTTATCTGTTCCCTTCTGCACTACTGCCAACTCCAGACTTCGCGCCTTCTGTCTCGCTGCACCCTACGCCTGGAATAAACTTCCTGAGCCCCTACGTCTTGCCCCATCCTTGGCCACCTTTAAATCTAGACTGAAAGCCCACCTCTTTAACATTGCTTTTGACTCGTAACCACTTGTAACCATTCGCCTCCACCTACCCTCCTCTCTTCCTTCCCGTTCACATTAATTGATTTGATTTGCTTACTTTATTTTTTTTTTTGTCTATTAGATTGTAAGCTCTTTGAGCAGGGACTGTCTTTCTTCTATGTTTGTGCAGCGCTATAGAAATGCTAAATAGTAGTAGTAGTAGAAATGTACTATAAATAAATAAATAATCGAGTACATTACTAAAGGAAGGCTATAGAAAAGTAAAATAAGAAAGATATATATATACATACATACATACATCATCACTGGTCAGGAATTACATCATTCAGGCCCTTATCTCATCAGCTGGGGGGGCCCGTTACAGCGAAAGTTTGCACCCTGATCCACAAAATCATTTACGGTGAAGCCCCGGTCAATATGTCAGACCTCATAGACTTGCCAACTAGGAACACAAAAAAATCATCACGCACATTCTTGAATCTCCACTACCCCAGCTGCAAAGGCCTGAAATATAAATCCACATATGCATCCAGCTTCTCCTATATAAGCACGCAACTGTGGAACACACTACCAATGGCCACAAAAACAATGCACGACCTAGCAATCTTCCGAAAACTACTGAAAACCAACCTGTTCAAAAAGACATACCATAATGATCCATCCTAAATACTAGACAACTAGACTCTACATGAACTAGAGCAAACCGAAAACTGCACACTAGACCGATAACCTACGAGCTACTAATGAAATTTAAGCAATACGTACCACCACTTTATTTCATATACTGGAAATGAACTTTCTATAGTTGATTGTCTAACTTATTTTATAATTCACTGTATCTTTTAGGAACTTCAATGCAATACCACTGTGTATTCTACTTTACCACTTATGTACCTAAATGCAATACCACTTGTATTTCTCTATCCGGAAATGGCAATCACCATTACGGTAGAATGTAAGCCACACTGAGCCTGCAAATTGGTGGGAAAATGCAACAAATAAATAAATATTACATCTGGGCTTAGCGTCACTAAAAGCCTATTCAAATCCAGGATACAGCACATCTGTACTACTACTACTACTACTACTATTTAGCATTTCTATATAGCGCTACAAGGCGTATGCAGCGCTGCACAAACATAGAAGAAAGACAGTCCCTGCTCAAAGAGCTTACAATCTAATAGACAAAAAAAAGTAAGCAAATCAAATCAATTAATGTGAACGGGAAGGAAGAGAGGAGGGTAGGTGGAGGCGAATGGTTACAAGTGGTTACGAGTCAAAAGCAATGTTAAAGAGGTGGGCTTTCAGTCTAGATTTAAAGGTGGCCAAGGATGGGACAAGACGTAGGGGCTCAGGAAGTTTATTCCAGGCGTAGGGTGCAGCGAGACAGAAGGCGCGAAGTCTGGAGTTGGCAGTAGTGCAGAAGGGAACAGATAAGAAGGATTTATCCATGGAACGGAGTGCACGGGAAGGGGTGTAGGGAAGGACGAGTGTGGAGAGATACTGAGGAGCAGCAGAGTGAGTACATTTATAGGTTAGTAGAAGAAGTTTGAACAGGATGCGAAAACGGATAGGGAGCCAGTGAAGGGTCTTGAGGAGAGGGGTAGTATGAGTAAAGCGACCCTGGCGGAAGACAAGACGGGCAGCAGAGTTAGAACTGACTGGAGAGTGGAGAGGTGACTAAGTGGGAGGCCAGCAAGAAGCAGATTGCAGTAGTCTAAACGAGAGGTGACAAGGGTGTGGATGAGGGTTTTGGTAGAGTGCTCGGAAAGAAAGGGGCGGATTTTACGGATGTTGTAAAGAAAGAAACGACAGGTCTTGGCAATCTGCTGGATATGAGCAGAGAAGGAGAGAGAAGAGTCAAAGATGACCCCAAGGTTTCGAGCTGAGGAGACAGGGAGAATGAGAGAGCCATCAACAGAAATAGAAAATGGGGGGAGCGGGGAGGTGGGTTTGGGGGGGAAAATGAGAAGCTCGGTTTTGGTCATATTTAATTTCTGGTGGCGTTGAGACAACCAGACAGCAATGTCAGACAAGCACGCTGAAACTTTGGTTTGGATGCAAGGTGAGATATCAGGGGTAGAAAGGTAGATTTGGGAGTCATCAGCATAGAGATGGTAGGAAAAGCCATGGGATGAGATTAGTGAACCAAGGGAAGAAGTGTAGATAGAAAAGAGGAGGGGACCAAGAACAGAACCCTGAGGTACGCCGATAGGCAGAGGGATAGAAGTAGAAAAGGATCCACCAGAGTGAACACTAAAGGTGCGGAGGGAGAGGTAGGAAGAGAACCAGGAAAGGACAGAGCCCTGGAATCCAAGTGAGGACAGGGTATCGAGAAGTATGCTGTGATTGACAGTGTCAAAAGCAGCGGAAAGATCAAGAAGAATGAGGATGGAATATTGACCTCTGGATTTAGCCAGTAATAGGTCATTGGAGACTTTAGTAAGCGCAGTTTCGGTTGAGTGGAGAGGGCGAAAACCAGATTGTAGTGGGTCAAGAATAGCATGTGAGGAGAAAAAATCAAGGCAGCAGCGGTGAACAGCACGCTCAAGTAATTTGGAGAGAAAAGGAAGGACATCTGTCTGAGTTTGTATTTAACTCTAAACCCCATATTCACCTGTTTAATAACTTGTTGTTTTAATCATTCCATTAAACGACCCCCCCCCCCCCCCAAAAAAAAAAGAAAAAAAAATTCATATTTCTCCTATTTGCATGCCCTGGATACATTCTGAGTTCTACCCAGCAGGGACTGTCTCTTGCATATGTACAGTGCTGCGTACCTCTCTACAGAAGTAATAATAAAATAATAGTAACAGTATGCTGACACCAGGTCAGAAGCATCTGACCAACATCAGAACCTGAGAACTGTCTTATTACATTTTATATACTCTATAATTTCATCTCACTGTTATTACCATTACTGATTTTGTAAAAATAACTTTATGAATTATTTTGACAACATACGTCAAATCTGTCATTATCAATTAAGTTATCCAAACGAGTTTGGTAGGTCTGATCTTAGATTTAATTAACAGGGATTCCAAGTCCAAGCTCAACGCCTCGTTAGGTCCTTCCCATAAAGAGCTTACAGTCTAAAGATGTACCTCACCGCGCTGTCTTTACCATCTAGGTAGGTACAAAGTTAGACTGCAAGACATCTGGCGACAAGACGTCTTAAGTTATTATTTAAAAATGCATAATCTAAAGCCAAAACTTCTAATTCAAATATTTCCTTATATCAGTGTTATCTCCTACAGTCAGATACCTTAGATTAACTTGACTCCTGCTGCTCCTGCATATATTTATTTCTAGCGCATTACTCTATCTCCTTCTTTCTCAGTTCTCTATTTCCGGTTCATCATTATTCAAGATTCCCGCCTTCCCAGCATTCCCTGGAGCGGAAAACACACGCTGAAAGGGGGGGTAACGGGACGGGATTACATATAAAATTAATCTCAGGATCGCGCGGGACGTGGAGTATTAATGGTTTCTGGTTCTGTAAAGAAGGTGGGGGATCCCTTGCCACCCTTTTGATGATAAGAAGTTGAAAGCCTTCAATTTCCCTTACTCGAACGTTGTCGTTCGCTATGACGTCTCTCGCTACCAGCCCCGTCACCGTCATGCGGACCGGATGACGTTCTACGTAGCGTTGGCCCCGCCCCCGCCATGAGTGAGCCTTTAAAATAGGAAGAAAGCTGGTGCCACTGCCTGGTGGTAGCAGGTTCAGGAGACAGGATAGATAATTACACCAGATGGGGGTTATAGCTTTTGTTGCCTGTACGGTTATAGAGTTAACCTGTTACCACTGGAGGGTAAATAGTACTATAGTAGTTATCAAGGCACCAGACCTTCCCTGTCCTCCTATTCGTTGTGACTTAGACTACAGGGTATAGTTCTTGATTATATTTAGTAAGTTCTGTGGTGCTGTCTATTGTTTTGGTGGAACGTGTTCTGCAGTGGTGCCTGTTAAGAAACAGTATCGCTGCCCTAGTACTAGCTTTTCAACAGAAATACCAATGAGTATGTGTTTTATAGTTAGCCAGTCATTAGTGTGTCCTTTTCTACGGTGTGTAAAATTACAGATGGGCATCTTATCAGCTAGTGCACGCTAATTATTATTGTGCGTTAAATCCATTCATGCACCATAACCTCTAAGTTATTTATTTGTTACATTTGTATCCCACATTTTCCCACCTATTTGCAGGTTCAATGTGGCTTACGTGGTACCGTAAAGGCGATCGCCAGTATTGGTATGAACAAATACAGAGTGATGTTATGGCAGAGTAGAGTTCATGTGTGACAGACATGAATTGTAAGGAGAAAGAGTTATGACTAGAAAGTCTTGATATCTTGAAAGTATAACCTTGGCACACAAGTACACACCTGAAGACTCTACTATTTTCTGACTGACTTACAATAGGGCATTTATGTACTGTCTGTACCAGAAACTGAAGATTGGTTCACAAAAGATTAAGAATTATAATCCAAAGATTAAAATAGAGCCGAGCCATGAACCCACTTTAAGGTATTTTAGGCGTACAACTTTTTTCTAAATCTAAGATAATTCGGTTCACAAATACTAGGTGACGAGTTCCACATCGATGGAATGGCAAAACTGAAAAGTTGTTTAGCAGAGGAATGCAGTCTTAATAAGGAAACTGAAGGTAACTCTAGCTTATTTAAGTGAGTTCTTAGAGTGAAAATCAGACGAGGAATTTTTTATTAGATTAGAAAGATAGAGGACAATTACTGTATAAAGGCACAAAATCTTAAAAGCTATTCTAGTAGCAACCAATGTAATCTGCACATCAAAGGAGAAACCCTATCATATTTTGTATTGATAAAAATTCACAGCTGTATTTTGCTATAGTAAGTAACAGTAGATATGACCTGAATGGTCCATCCAGTCTACCCAGCTGTCACATTATGAATTCATGATTTAAATTAACTATCAATGTGATGCAAAATACTTGGTCATGGTCTTTCTTTGGCATTTCTGGGACATAGACCATAGAAGTCCACCTGGCCCTGTCCTTACATTCCAGCTACTGGAGTTGCTGTCACAGCCCACTCTAGCCTATCTGTCTTGTCATTTATTGGACACAGACTGTAAAAGTCTGCCCAGTACTGTCCTCAGGTTCCAACCACTAAAGTTGCTGTTGAAGCCCTTTCCAGCCCATCCTAAACTGGATTACGGTATACAGAACACTTACTATACAAGTCTGCCCAGCACTGGCCCTAGGTCATCACAGCAGGAGTCACCATCTAAGGGTCACTTGACATATCCACACACATGTAGCTATGTAAGTTTAGGGGGGGGGGCTTATACTTCATTTTCTAATTGGAGATCCGCTGTTTATCCCAAGCCATTTTGAATTCATTCACTGTTTTTGTCTGGACCACGCTATCTGTGAAAGAATTTGACATTACTCATAAGTCTACTGCCCCGCAACTTCAATTTATGTCCTCTAGTTTGTTTCCCCTTTTTTGGAAAATATTTTTTCTATATTAATACCTTTCAAGTATTTAAATTATTGTATCATATCTCCCCTGTCCCTTTTTCCTTCTAGGGTATACATACTTAGGTCTTCCAGTCTCTTCTCGTATGTCTTTTGCCACAAATCCCATACCACTTTTGTTGCCTTCCTCTGGACTGCTTCTAGTCTTTTTACATCCATAGCAAGGTATAACATCCAAAAAAACACAATACTCCAAGTGGACCTCACCAACAGCTTGTACAGGGACATCAATACTTCCTTTCTTCTGCTGGTTATACCTCTCTTGATTCAGCCTTGCATCCTTCTGGCTACTGCCACCACCTTGTTGCACTGTTTTGTTACTTTAAGGTATTTGGACACCATAACTTCCCAGGTTTCACCTCCTAGGACATACGGCTCCCTTGGATTCCTACTCCCCAAATGCATCACTCTGCACTTCTTTGCATTTAATTTTAACTGCCAAACATTGGATCATTCTTCTAACCTTTGCAGTCCCTTTTTCATGTTTTTCACTCCCTCTGGGGTGTCCACTCTATTACAAATTTTGGTATCATCTGCAAAAAGGCAAACCTTATCTTTTAACCCTTCAGCCATGTTGCTCACAAATAATGTTGAACAGAATCAGCCCCAGCACTAATCCTTGAGGCACTCCGCTACTCACGTTTCCGTCCTCTGAGGGAATTCTATTGACCACCACCCTCTGGCATCTGTCAACCAGTTTGTAATCCAGTGTACAGCTTGCATCCCCTCACCCAGCCCCTCTATAAAGTGACTTATTCTTCATAAGAGCCATGTATACATTTTTAGTTTTTATTTTGTATTGGGATAGCAGAACACTTTTTTTTTGTCTTGTACTGTAATAGCTTGCGGTAATGTGAGCTCGGGCAGGCCCAGAGCCCAGACAAAAAGGAACTACAGAGTTGGTTCAGGGGGAACAGAAAACAATAGTTTATTAAAAGTGCCAGGTATGAGGGTAAGTGTCCTGGGCCAGGGAGAAAAATTAGTCCTATGCAGTAAAATCCTTCCGTGGTCCTGGTCCTGCAGGCCATGGCATGCGCTGTGGTCTCTAGTCAACAATATTCGCCACCCTGCCTCTGGCAGGGTCAAGAATACAGTTCTTCCAGGTCTCAAGTTAAAACTTGGCCTACCTGGCTGTTGCAGTTGAAAAAGTTCACAGACATGGGATGGAGGCATACACAGTGGACCTTCACAGCTTTCCTCTGGGCTTCCTTAACCTAGCTGTGCCCTGAGCTTTTATACTTCTGGCTGCACCCCTCTGGTGTCGCTTCCTCCATGGGTGGGACTATGAGTCTTAAAGTGATTCTGACTCTGTGAGGGAGTGTCCTTAAGGGGAAGTGGGCATGTCCTGTAGACTTCCTCATATAGCTACAGTTAAGAATCCAAGTAAACCAAGAGGTAGTTGTGTGCATGGAATCCTACTGCACATCACATTATATTGATTGATGAGAATATCAAGACCTCCTGGGTGGAGCAGTACAGATGTGATGCGGGAGCTGGGTGTGGAGCTACAGCTACATTAAAAGCATAGTAAGATACAATTTTACTAGGCAATAAATGCAGAGCAGACCTGGCCCACTGAACTGTTTTGTCAGGAAGGATGTGGATGTGTTTGTCTTGCTTTTCTTATATGAATAATATTACCGACAAGAGGGCTAACCCTCAAATTTGCCAACTTGCAGCTTTTTGGATCTACTGCATCAGTCCATCAATATTTATCTATAGACAAATGGATTAAGCTTAAAAGTCCATGAACTTTGCAGATTTTTGCATGTGATTGAATGGGCTATCCCCACTAGCCGCATGGACAACTGGGGCAACCACCTCAGGTGTGAAAAATATTGTAGCCCATTTGTCCATAAGACCATCCATATGTATGATATAAGACTACACAAGCTTCTTGCTGGCCCAATGGGATCCTTTCTGGCACTATGTAAGCCACATTGAGCCTGCAAATAGGTTGGAAAATGTGGGATACAAATGTAACAAATAAATAAATAGGCATTTCTTTCTACCACTGGAGCTCATTTCCTTGAACTTGGGTTGCAGCTAAATAGCCTCTGCAGCTTAACCGCACAGAATCAAGAGTTTGAATCCCAGAAAATCTTATGAAATAACCCATTCCCCCCCCTCCCCACTGGCTCTTCCTGGGGCTTTAGGACCTGATTTGTCCAGGTGGAAGTGGGTGAGGAAGGTCTTCACATGGACATTGGTAGTGGCTCCCAACTATAGTTTTCTGGACCATTTCTCTTACTGTCTCTACCTTTTGAATACCTAGTTGTGAGGTCGGCCCTCCTCTGGTTCTTTGGGATGAACTGTTAACTGAAGGCCTTGCCAGATGTTAAATGGAGGTTCTGGAAAAGCAGTATTTATTTATTTCCAGTGCTTGATATATCACAAGGAGTCCATAAAGGCAACTATGCAGTTAACAATAAAAGAAGATAATTATGGAGGGGCGACGAGATCAAGGAGTAGAGGAATCAAAGGACTCAACAAACAGATGAGTTTTCAGTAGTGTTTTGAACTTTGAATAGCAGAGTTTGTGATGTGAGGGGGCAGAGAGTTCCAGAAGATTGGGCTAAGATAGCTAAAGCTATTCTCATGAGAAATAGTTAAACAGAAGGCAGGGAGGGACAGGACCGTAAATAGGTTAGCGGTGGAGGAATGGAGAGAATGTGTTGGGGCATAGGGAATAAGGAGAGAGTTGAGATATGCTGGAGCAGAAGGAAGATGCAATTTGAAGACCAGGCAGGGAGGGGAGTAATGTGGTCAAAGTGAGTGGAGTGAAGGCGTTTAACAGCAGTGAACTGGATGAGTTGAAGATGTTTGAGTGAGAAGAAAGAGAGATCAGAATATAAGTAACTGCAATAATTAATGTGAGAAGAATAGAAAGGAGAAACGTGGGGATAAGCAATGGGTTGAGTAACAAGCACAGGGGCTGAACATGATGTAGAGCAAAAAAGAGGACTGGACAACAGAATCAATCTGGGGTTTAAAGCTCAGCTTAGAGTCGAAAGTGACGCCCAAGATTTTGACGGTGTCACGGAAAGGGAGTAGATGGTCATCAACAGAAGGGCAGGGTGGTAAGGGTGAGTGAGGGCTGGGGAATATAATGGCTTCACTTTTGGATGTGTTCAGAAAAAGAGGATTAGCCTTGAGCTGGCTGAAAACATGGAGGCAGCCACTGAGAGTGAAAAGTAAGTTGCAGTGGTTGGAGACATTCAGATTCTCTGTCATATCAGTGTTACTGAAGGGAGTGCAGACTTGTTCCTGAATCAATGTGGGGAAGGGAGAGAGAGAGATTTTACTGGGAAAACAGGGGAAAAAGAAGTACCATGGAAAAGCTGAAAAGTGCATCCAGAGAGGTAACTTGAAAACCAAGAAAAGCACAGTGCCTCAGATACCCAGGAAGTGAAGGTGAGAGAGAAGAGCGATCGACTTATGTCGAAAGCGGATGAGGGATCCAGGGAGACAACAATGACAGAACGATAATGGTCAATGGAAGAGTGCATAATATTGTTAAGAGATGGGATTAACTAGTGATGTAATTAAATTTGCTGATGACACGTTATTCAAAGTCATTAAATTGCAGGAGGATTGTGAAAAATTACAAGAGGACCTTACAAGACCAGGAGACTGAGCGGCTACATGGCAGATGACATTTAATGTGAGCAAATGCAAAGTGATATATGTGGGAAAGAGGAACCCAAATTATAGCTACGTCATGCAAGGTTCCACGTTAGGAGTCACTGACCAGGAAAGGGATCTAGGTGTCGTCATTGATAAGTTTAAACCTTCTGCTCGGTGTGCTGCTGCACCTAAAAAAGCAAATAGAATGTTAGGTATTATTAGGAATGGAAAACAAAAATGAGGACATTATAATGCCTTTGTATCGCTCCATGGTGCGACTGCACCTCGAATGTTGTGTTCAATTGTGGTCGCTGCATCTCAAAAAAAGATATAGTGGAATTAGAAAAGATGCAGAAAAGGGTGACGAAAATGATAACGGGGTTGGGACGACTTCCCTATGAGGAAAGGCTAAAGCGGCTAGGGATCTTCAGCTTGTAGAAAATACGGCTGAGGGGAGATATGATAGAGGTCTATAAAATAATGAGTGGAGTTGAATGGGTAGATGTGAAGTGTCTGTTTACGCTTTCCAAAAATACTAGGACTAGGGGGCATGCAATGAAGCTACAATGTAGTAAATTTAAAACGAATCAGAGAATTTTCTTCACTCAACGTGTAATTAAACTCTGGAATTCATTGCCGGAGAATGTGATAAAGGCGGTTAGCTTAGCGGAGTTTTAAAAAGGTTTGGACGGCTTCCTAAAGGAAAAGTCCATAGACCATTATTAACTGGACTTTGGGAAAATCCACTATTTCTGGGATAAATAGTATAAAATGTTTTGTACTTTTTAGGATCTTGCCAGGTATTTGTGACCTGGATTGGCCACTGTTGGAAACAGGATGCTGCGCTTGATGGACCTTTGGTCTGTCCCAGTATGGCAGTACTTATGTAGCAAGCAGGAGGGTTGTGGTTGTGAAAAAATCCAGAGGGTATTGGTGTTTTTAAGGGAATGATGCCAACTGAAGGAGGACCATCTTTTCAAGAATTTTGGAGAAGGGAAGATTTTAAATAGGACAAAAGTTGGAGGCAGGAGCAGAGTCAACGTGGGGCTTCTTGAGGAGAGGTTGAACCAAGGTGTGTTTCCAGAGAAGGGCATGAGGCTGAGGGTGAGATTGGAGCAGAGGAAAAGCATAATGTGAGGAAAGAGAAAGGAGAAGATGACTGGCCAGGCTGATGACACAATGTTATTCAAAGTCGTTAAATTGCAGGAGGATTGTGAAAAATTTCAAGAGGACCTTACGAGACTGGGAGACTGGGCGTATAAATGGCAGATGATGATGTTTAATGTGAGCAAGTGCAAAGTGATGCATGTGGGAAAGAGGAACCCAAATTATAGCTACGTCATGCAAGGTTCCATGTTAGGAGTCACGGACTAAGAAAGGGATTTAGGTGTCGTCGTTGATGATACATTGAAATCTTCTGCTCAGTGTTCTGCAAATAGAATGTTAGGTATTATTAGGAAAGGAATGGAAAACAAAAATGAGGATGTTATAATGCCTTTGTATCGCACCATGGTGCAACCGCACCTCGAATATTGCGGAACTATTGTTAGTAATATGTAATTTATCTTTAAAATCAAGCGTTGTACCGGAAGATTGGAGGGTGGCCAATATAACGCCAATTTTATTTTTAAAAGGTTCAGAGGAGATCCAGGAAATTATAGACTGGTGAGCCTGACGTCGGCGCCGGGCAAAATGGTAGAGACTATTATAAAGAACAAAATTACAGAGCATATTCAAAAGCATGGATTAATTAGACAAAGCCAACATGGATTTAGTGAAGGGAAATCTTGCCTCACCAATCTATTACATTTCTTTGAAGAGGTGAACAAACATATGGATAAAGGTGAGCCGGTTGGTATTGTGTATCTGGATTTTCAAAAGGCACTTGACAAAGTACCTCATGAAAGACTCTAGAGGAAATTGGAGAGTCATGGGATAAGAGGTAGTGTCCCATTGTGGATTAAAAACTGGTTAAAAGATAGACAACAGAGAGTAGGGTTAAATGGTCAGTATTCTCAATGGAGAAGGGTAGTTAGTGGGGTTCCCCAGGGGTCTGTGCTGGGACCGCTGCTTTTTAACATATTTATAAATGACCTAAGAGATGGGAGTAACTAGTGAGGTAATTACATTTGCTGATGACTCAAAGTTGTTAAATCGCAAGAGGATTGGAAAAATTATAAGAGGACCTTAATGAGACTGGGCATCTAAATGGCAGATGGCGTTTAATGTGAGGAAGTACAAAGTGATTCATGTGGGAAAGAGGAACCTGAATTATAGCTACGTAATGCAACATTCCATGTTAGGAGTCACCAACCAGGAAAGGGATCTAGGCGTCATTGTCGGGCATTAGGATTGTTTGAAAAGAGTACGCAGCTAAATGTTTTAGCATTTAGGACTAACTTGTTGTGAAATGGCCAATCAGTAATTAGTTTTAGATGAAAATTGAGTTTCTGAATTAAATGACTGTCATTGTAGTCTACGGGATGGAGAACTGGATGTCGTCAGCACAGATGTAGTTAGTAAAGCCTAGAGATTGACTGAGTGTAAGGAGTGGAGCCAGAAAGCTGTTAAACAGCATTGCCAATAGTATAGAGCCCTGTGGACCAGAAGTGAGTGTAAATGTTGCCAATAGGTTATTGAAGGAAACCTGATTGAGCAGAGAGGTATGAATACATTTTCAGCTCAAGTCTCTTCTCATACATCTATACATCTTTTGGCACAAATCACACACCATTTTCCTCTGAACAGTTTCTAGCCTTATGGCCCTTGGGAGCCCTTTTACTAAAGGGGGGTAGGGCCACCGCCGTGTTGGTGCGTGATAGTAGTCCCAGCCTCTGCTGTGCGCCAACTCTAGCACTAGAAAATGCCTATTTTCTAGTGCCAGGGGTTTACCTGGCGGTAATCGCTGCCCAGTTACTGCCTGGGTAGCACGGGAGCCTTTACTGCCGCCTCATGGGTGGTGGTGAGGGCTTCTCTAGGAAATGGACACCCAGCAACTTAGTAAAAGGGACCCTTAGCGAGATACGGCCTTCAAAACTGAACCTAGTATTCTAAGGTGTGCCGAAAAATGGGCTGCGCTAGTGTAGGCGCGTGTTTTGGGCGCACACAGATCCATTTTCAGCACGCCTGTAAGAAGGCCTTTTTTTTTTAATGTTTAAAACTGCCAGCCATTGACTTAGTGGTAAGGTCTCACGCGTTAACAGTGCTGTAATCGTCTACGTGCGTAGAATGACAATTACTGCCTGGTTTCTGCCATGTGCCAGAAAATAAAAATGATTTTCTGGTGCGCGTAGCGGACACACATCAAAACTGAAGTTACTACAAGGGCCACACAGTAGCCAGGCGGTAACTCCAAATTGACGCGCATTGGGTGCACGTAGCTGCCTACGCAGCTTAGTAAAAGGGCCCCTAAGTAATTTAACAGTAGATACACCATTATTGGCCCCTTTGCAGTATATCAAGATGAATTAATAAATAAAAAGTGGGGCCTCACCAACGATGTATACAGGAGCAATATCACCTCCTTTCTTCTGCTAGTTTTACCTTTCTGTATTCAGATTAGTAACCTTCTGGCTATGGCCTCTGCCTTGTCACATTTTGCCACCTTGAGATCCTCAGACACTTATTACCCCAATGTCTCTCTCCTGAACTGTGTTTATCAGTCTCTTACTTCCTATTTTGTTTACCAGCCTCGAACTGTTTCTCAAGATACTTTGGATGCATTAAGTCTATTAGTGACTGATTTTTCTCTCGGTCCCAGTGTTCTATCGAGTTTAAGTGATATACATCTTGATAATCATCACTCTCTCCATCAGAATGTGCTTTTATTGGCTTTCTAAATTACTTGAACTTTACCATTCCTTTGTGTGTGTCAATTCATATTTGCAGCTTCTTTCTGGACATTGTTGCCTCTAGGAATTGTGGGGTCATTATCTCCTCTTTTATCACTCCTTTGTCCTAGTCAGCCCACTATTTAATCTCTTTTGCTATCCAATTTTTTCTGCTTTGCAACATTTGTCAGCCCCTCATTTGACCAGAATTCTTTGTACTCAAAAGCAGTGTAATTGAGACAATTACTTCTCTTCACCTTCTGAGAAGAAGCTGTTAACTTGGTCCCCCACATCTTCTCTATTCTTTGATGTTCTTGCACCTCAGGAATGCCCCACTCCTTGATTTGCAGAACCTTACAACAACAACCCAGAAAGAAAATACTCAGGCTAAGCATTTGTGGAGGAAAATGTTGTCTTCCATAGAAACATACAAAATGAAGACAAAGACCATATGGCCTATGCAGTCCATACCATCTATTGTACCTTCCTCTCCCTTAGAGATCTTATGTACTTGTACTACTACTACTACTAATACTATAGTGCTACTAGATGTAACGCAGTGCTGTACACAATATATGCAGGTACTTTTTTCTGTTCCTAGAGGGTTCACAGTTTTTGTACCTGGGGCAATGGAGGGTTAAGTGACTTGCCCAAGGTCACAAGGAGCTACAATGGGAATTGAACCCAGGTTGCCAGGATCAAAGCCTGCTGCACTAACCATTAGGCTACTCCTCTACCCAAAGGCTTTGCTACAAGCTTGTCCCAAGCTTTCTTAAATTCAGATACATTCTTCATCTCCACCGGGAAGCTGTTACACAAATTCACCACCCTTTCTGTGAAGTTTCTTAGGTTACTCCTGAGTCTGTCCCTTTCATCTTATGCCCCCTCATTCCAGAACTTCCTTTGAAATTGAAAGAGACTCACCTCCTATGCCTTTATGCCTCAATGGTATTTAAATATCTCTGTCATGTCTCCCTTTTCTTCCAAAGTATACATCTTTCTCTTTTAATTTAAATTTGTTCCCATACACTTTATGATGAACACTGCCCATTTTAGTAGCCACCCTCTGGACAGACTCCATCCTGTTTATATTTTTTTGAAGGCGCTGTCTCTGGAATTATTATACACAGTGCTCTACTCAATCTCACCAGAGACTTATAAAGAGACATTATTATTTCCTTTTTCCTGTTGGCCATTCCTCTTCCTATCCACCCAAGCACCCTACCTGTTTGGCCAATACGATCATCCCAAGTCCTCTTTCGTGTATAGAAGGACTTCACCCCCTAAACTGCTCTGCTTCCTTGGGTTTTTGTAGCTCAAATGCACAACTCTGATTTGTTAGTATTACATCTTGGCCGTCAAATTCTGGCCATTCTGCAAGCTGTTATATCCCTCTTAATTTTATCCTGGAGTAAAGTAGCTGGAGGCATGCTGCTACTTTCTTATTTCCTGCAGTAGCAAGAGGAAAAGGGGAGCAGTGAATTCTATTGGCTAGCAGTGCCTCGGCATCCCCGCTAGCAAAGGTACTTTAATGGGGGGGGGGGGGGGGGGAGAGAAGGTGTTGCCCCCCCCCCCATTAGGCCCCTCAACATCAGAGGGCTGGCTATGCTCTTGTCTGCCAGTAGGGTTAATATCCTCTAACATAATAATGATGGTGATGCTTACTTTATAAAAATAAAATTTGTTGTGGTGGAAAGAAACACTAACTTGTATGCCTTCTCTTGTGCCAGAGATGCAGTTATATGTAAGATACATCTCCAATATGATGAATGATGCAGTCTGGATACACTATGGAATTAAACTAGTGGTGATGGGATGATTTCCTAAATTGGCTTGGATTCAGAGGTTTCTTCCACCAAAGGGCTGTGTGACACATTGGAACTTCTGACAGTTTGAACACTTGTTACATTACTTCTGTTTAAAAGTGTGTTGATACTAAGTAGTGACATTTTTTATTGAACTTTCATTTACACTCATCAAACATAACTAGAAATATGCATCAATCAAAATATCGAAATAGGTGAATAGGAACCACAAAGAGCATACCAGTCTACTCTGCAGAGAAACAAAGGAGCTACTCAACATTACACCAAAAACAAAACTAGGCACATGCAAGTCCTAGTGAGAAACAAAATTACATAAGCCCCATCTACTTGCTAAACCAATGAATACCTTCGTCTCTAACAAAAAAGCTTCCAAGTGTGTAGGGTCCATAAAACCATATGAATTATGCCCAAGTGTTATCAGGCACTTACAAGGAAACTTCAAGAAAAAAAAAGTTAGCCATAAAGTCAAGACTCTTGGTCTTAACTGGAGGAAGGGCTTATATCTTAATTGGGTTAGCCTGGCAACATCTGCAAAACTCATAATTGTTTACCCATAAAAGGGAACTGTTTTCTTAATAAGCCTTCAAGATTAACTTATGTTTTTCTAATTGAAAAGATACCAACAGTGTAGTACTCTTCGTTATAGATTCTTGTGAGGATTCAAGAATTCTGGATATATCCCAACTAGCTGATGGCTTCAGTATCACACACTCCCTCCTCCTTATTCTGCCCTCTAGAAAACTGGGGTAAATAATATAAGTTATTAACCACATAATCTTCAGGTAATTGCAAAACCGCCTTTATACAGATTTAAATACCTCTACCAGCACTAAAAAATTAGTTTAGGGAAACTTACACAATCTCAAATTTCAAGCCACATTGGAGGTGAAGAGCTAAATAGTATGCCTAGCAGAAAATCGCTTGTGATTCAGCCTTATCCAGTTTTCCAAATTAGCTAGCTTTGGGCTTCATCCACAAATTTAATAGCCGCTTACTCTGTGAACTTATGAAAACATCAGAAATTATCCTGCAATGTATTTTTCTACTCTAGTAATAGCAGCTGTAAGTCTCTCAAAGATGGCTCTGGCAAAGTAGCAAACAGACTGCAGAAAAGTTCAGACAGGGAACTTAGAGGCACCCATAGTTCCTTGTAATAAAGTAACAGATTGAAGAGAAGGACCTCCTAGTGGGGATGAACCCAAAAGGTGCGTGGGGGAGCACCACATTTCTCCTGCATTGTAGTAGGCTGCAGGGGAGAGCCCCCAGAGAATAGGGATGCTTCAAAGGAGGGATGAGTACTCACAATTGACATCACTGTCTGCTGTAGATAATCCATAGGCCCCTTAACAGCTGCTGACTGCTAATTTTATTTATTTATTGCATTTGTATCCCACATTTTCCCACCTCTTTGCAGGCTCAATGTGGCTTACAATAAATCATGGATGGTGGAAATATACAAGAAAATAGACATTTAGTATTACAGAAGGATCTTGGGTACATGATAATGAAAAAGCATGATAATAGTATAACCAGCAAGTATTATAAGACAATTCTGGATATATGTGGAGGAGTTCACATTTGTTGATCTTTGTGGTATGCCTTGTTAAAGAGATGGGTCTTCAGTAGTCTGTGGAAGTTCATTAGTTCATATATCGTTTCCCCATGTAGAAGAGCAGAATGACCTGCCTCTTTAGTTACATCCCTTCAGGCACAGCCAATAGGCTGTGTGCTGAAGCAGGGATGCTAGCTTATACCCAGGAGAGCCTCAACCCAGGAACTGATGTTCCTTGGCATCTTTCTTGCTGCCTACTGGGAGAACTATCACTGTAGTTCGACTGAATGTCAACAGATAGTAAAAGAGATGCCAACTTATACTGAGGAAGGCCTCGATCCAGGAAGTGATGTTTTGTGGTTTTCAGTGCAATTTTTGAGCAGGAAATCCCGGCACTTTTTCCTGTTCAAAAATGGCTGTGAAATGGAATTTTTGTTTTTGGGAAGGGAGAGGAACATTAGGAGCAACACTTCCCAATTCTGACTTGAACATTGAGTGGAGGAGTAGCCTAGTGGTTAGTGCAGTGGGCTTTGATCCTGGGGAACTGAGTTCGATTCCCACTGCAGCTCCTTGTGACTCTGGGCAAGTCACTTAACCCTCCATTGCCCCTGGTACAAAATAAGTACCTGAATATATGTAAACCGCTTTGAATGTAGTTGCAAAAACCTCAGAAAGGCAGTATATCAAATCCCATTTCCCTTTCAGAAATGCCTATTTGTATCAAACCAAGGGCGCATTTAGAACATCTTTCTAGAGAACCAACAAAAACCATTTGGGAGAGTGATATCCTAAAAGTGGTCAGGCTGCCATTGCAGACAGCTGGGATCTATCATTGTAGTATGGATTGAACTACAAGGCAGACTGGATGTCCCATTTGACTTAGTAGTTGATGGCTAACAAAAGCAATCCATTGGCTCAAAAGAATTATAATTTACATTAGATGTTTGTAATCATACCTTAATACATAGTAAATGGCAGCAGCTAAAACCCCAAATTTCTTGGTAAGTGTGATATCTAGATTGTAAGCTCTTTGAGCAGGGACTGTCTTTTTTTGTGTATGGTGTACAGCGCTTTGTATGCCTTGTAGCGCCATAGAAATGATAAGTAGTAGTAGTGTTATATTCACAACACCAGCTTGCTGCTTACCCAGATCTTATGCCTGACCTCTCTAATCTATCCCTAGCCAGGCCAAAATCTGTCAGTGTTGGCCTTGCCATTCCCTTTCTGTTGATACAATCATACTGTTTAAGGATGTAATTACTCCTCCGTGCAGTATGATGATAGTGGAATAAATCACTATTATAAAAATACTACAAACATCCTGTTCTAGATTTGACTGAAGGCCCTTGGACAGTTTTACTATTTGGGATACTTAGAACTTCTGTGGTCTTTTCCTCCTATCAGCAACTTTGATTGCAATAATAAATTTCAAAATATAACAGCTAGTCTAAAATGTTAATCTTACTGAATATTTTTTTTATAAAGTCCATCCTCAGTTTGATAGTACTTCTCAATGCCTTTTAAAGGTATTCCATATAATTGGTTAATTTTAATAAGGGAACTTGAACAAAAATGTTGAGTTTGTTTAACGTGGATTAACTTACATAGGTGTGATCAGTTTTAAAAAGTTTGCTCAGTATCATTTTAGAAATCTTTAATTATTTTGTTGTATGGTAACATAAGCATTGCTAATGTTTACTTCATGTAAGAGATGAGGCTGTAATTCTGCCTAACTCATCTACTCTTCATCTATCTTCTCTGTAAAATTCCTAGTTCAGTGGCAACTGATACACTGACTACACAACCTATGCAACTTAGAGGATGTGAAGATGATTTTATATGAATGGCCACTGTCGTGGACAGGATGCTGGGCTCGATGGACCCTTGGTCTTTTCCCAGTGGAGCATTACTTATGTACTTATGTATCTTTTCAAAATATTTATTGCACAAAAGTGGTTCTATTGCTGCCTGACAGCAAAGGATACATACAGCATTTTTTTCATATCCACTGCCCCTATTTCCTAACTTGAAGATTGTGTGGAAACATAGGTTATAGACTTGATCTTTTAGGTATATTTTTCTCTTAATATTGTATTTTTCTTAAAGCCTCAAATGTAATTTTGCGTACATACCATAACTGTAGCGCTTCTATAGAAAGTTTGTAGTTCTAATTTTACAATGTATATAAAATACCAGCAGTCAAATTTAATATATAATGCCAAATGCATAATGTGCCTTTAAGATTCTGTGTACAAGTCCACCACTTGTGTCTTTTTTTACAGTCCTGCCTAAAAATAAAATTCCAAAATGCATTAATGTAAAGTATGTTTCAGTGATCTACACTATATACTGTATGGTATTGGCATTAAAAAAAAATATATATATATATATATGTCTTGTTATATCTCCTAGTTCTTTCTGATTATCACTGAAGTATGATTTAGTGATTACGACATCAATATCCTCTGTTAGCAAATTTTGGGTAGGGCTAGGGCTGTTAATTTTTTTTTAAAGAATTTTAGGAGCCGGTTGTTAAATTAGCTCCTCCTCTCCCCCCACTAACTACCTGAGCAACTGGCTCCCAAAATGTGGGCTTCCACTCCTTCCTGAATTCTTTTACTTTGCTGGTGGGGATGCTGAGCCTTGCCAGCTCTGAGCAGTGGGCTGGGACTTCTCATGCATGTGTGAGAATTCCCAGCATGCAGCTCTGAGCCAAAAACAAGCAGCAGGGAGTGGTGGCAGTCATTTCTTAGCTGGCGAGGCTCGGCATCCCTGCAAGCAAAGATATGCCTAGCATGCCTGCATGAGGAGGGGGGGGGGGGGAAGAGGCATGCGTTGCTCCTGCCAGTCTATCTGTGCCCCTCCCCTCCAAACTGCAGGGCTGGCTATGCCCGGAGAGAGCCTGTTAATTTACCAGCTGCCACCTGCGCTAGGGGCTGAATGGGTGAGCACAAAAATATCCTCTCCACTGCTCCAACTCACAATATTGTGACAAAGCTAGCACTCGGGGCCCCACAGAGAAGCAGCTAATCCCTGAACTACAGTTCCCAGAAGCCCTTGCAAGCAGGAGAGGAGGGTAGCCCCAAAAGGGTGGAACAGATTTCCAACCCCAGCAGGGGGAGCAGTGGCTCAGTGCTAGGGGAGCCAGTTACACCCTTCCCCACTAGAGAGAGAAGGGGAGGTGAAGCACAGTCCCTTAGCTGCATCTCCAGTATATAATTCTCTCTAGCTGTGAGAGGGGGAGAGATTTCTGGGTGGCTCCCAGCCACCAGGAGGGAGAGGAAACTGCCATGGAGTAGGTGGAGGACAAGAAGGGCCTGCCACTGGAGCTTCCCTGGGGGGGGGGGGGGGGGGGGAAGAGTAAGCTGCCATGGAGTGGGAGAATGTAAATGTAGCCCTGTCCAGCACATGAAGGCAGTGGGAGAGGCCACAGGGGTGTGGTGCTGGAAGGTAGGAGGAAAGCTGCCAGCCCTGTTTGCTACAGGGTCCTCCTGGGTGCTGTGAAGAGGACAGGGGCATTAAGTAATGGTTTCCTTTGAAGAGACTGTTTGTGAAAGGGTTGAATTATTGGTTTGTATAGAACAGCAGGCTGAACTTTGACTGAGCCCTTCTGAGGGAGAGGGGAAGGTAGTGCAAAGGTAGTGGCGTACCAAGGGGGGGGGGGCAGTCCACCCCAGGTGCACGCCGCTGGGGGGGGGGGGGTGCCGCGTCGCGCGCCTGCTCTGAGGTCGCTGACTTCGCGCGTTCGCTGCAGCTCCCTCTGCCCTGGAACAGGTTACTTCCTGTTCCGGGTCAGAGGGAGCTCCAGCGAACGCGTGAAGTCAGGGAACTCTGAGCAGGCGCGCGCGCTGCGGCACCCCCCCCTAGCGGCATGCACCCGGGGGGGGGGGGGGTTCTGTGCTGCATCAGGGGGGGGCTGCATCCAGGGGTGGGGTCCGCGCTGCATCGGGGGGGGGGGGGGGCGCCGCCCCGGGTGTCCGCCCCCCTAGGAACGCCACTGTGCAAAGGAAGTGGACCTGAACTGTTAAGGAACTGTATGTTGGCTGGAGTTTGGAACCGGGCCTGAACCCTGCTTGTGAACTGCATTTCAATTTTGAGAGTGGAACTGAATTGAGAATAAAGCATTTTAGTCTTAAGTCCATATGGCAGTCTAGTTCTTTGCTGGAAACCTGTGAGCCTAACAGGGCTGCCGGCCCCAACCCAGAGTGGAGGAAGCGGACCCCTTTACAATATATATACCCAAGCTGACAGAGATCCCTCCGCTTAAGACCGCAGTCCTTTGAAGGTGCCTAACACACCAAAACCATGCCTGCCAAATTCTGCAGTTGGTGCTGAGACAGTGTTTCTGAGCCTGAGCTGGCATTTCAGGCATACATGCAAACTGAGCAATAGCAAGGTACCAGTCATGTGTGCTCAGCTTTCGCACATAGGCAAACAATGATAGGAGTGGTGACAGGCAAGTGTTCTGCTCCATTCTGCCACTCTCCCCTACCAGATGTATTCTAGCTTATAGAGTCCCAGTTGAATGGCAAGTGCTGCATCCTGCCATGCAAGGGACTTGGTACTGATTGCTGGGATTTATTTATTTATTTAATTGCATTTGTATCCCACATTTTCCCACCTATTTGCGGGCTCAGTGTGATTGAAAGGCTGTAAAGGCAACCCTTCACTGCCCCTAAGTTGAGGAGAAGTCTCCGTAGTGGTTCAATAACAATATTTATTGGTTAGGTTTAGAGTCTTGTGTTAGGTTCCAGATGTGTTGCTACAATGGCTGGATTAAGCTGAGAATGAGATAAAACAGGAGGGGGAAGGGGACACCTATTTTTGTTCCTGTCTAAAAATAAACCTAAAAATGCTGTTCAAACAATGGTTGTCAATGGCAAGCATGCTCTGCTTATAAAATTGTTTAAGGCTAGAACACTACATTCAATTTATTCATTTTCCAGCCACTATTGTACAGACTATTAGTATTCAGACTGGACAGTGCAGATGTGCCAAAGTAATGATGCTCCTGTACCATCACTAATCTGCTGCTTCCCCATCCAATGAGGGAAGGACAAGTTGGAGAGGAAGAGGGCTACCCCCCTTCTATTTATCCCCGCTCAAGTACTGAGGAATTAGAAACAAGCAGGGCTATCCACTGTACCATTTCCACTCATGAAGTAGAACAGTTTCCCAAACCTGTCCTAATAACCCCACAGCCAACTAGGTTTTCAGGACATACAACGAAAAGGCATTAGGTAAATTTACATACAGTAGATACAATATATGCAAAATAGTATGCATATTCATTAATGTCTATGGAGTACTCGGGAGAGGTGTGAAAAGCCCAGCAGTATCAAGAAGCTATATACCCTACCACTGGTAAAGACAAGCCAAAGGTAAATGATTGCCCCACCATTGCCAAAGAAAAGAGAAATGAGGACTCTAGATTTGGTTTGACAATGTTTGAAGATTTTTGACATCATGGTACTCCGTGTAATTACATGAGCCAAAAGCAAACTGGTATTCCATTTCTTTTAAATTGATTTTTTTTTAACATAGTTGAGCTATCTTCTGTGATGATCTGAATAACCATAGTCTCCATATAGGAATTGGGTTTTGTTTGTCATTCTGTCTGCAGCAATAGAGCCTTTTGATCACTTGTATGGTATTACATTTTTTTCTTATTTCAAGTTTCAAAGTAATAACATCCAAACTTAAAAGGATAAGGAAATACAGATCATATTACAACCACAATTAAAAGAAACACAAGAATCTTACATAGCCCAGATCTAGAGGAGCAATTAGAATGTATACCTTAGACATGGTACTAGATATCATTCCTTAAAAATGTACTAAGCGTTTACGATTTGTTGCTGATGAAGTCTGACAGCTCTGGGTGACCACATAGAAAGAGCAGACTGGAAAGTCAATCTTCTGCTTATCTCTGAAGGCTACTCAATAGTATATTCATAGTCAATGTGATTGAATCAATCCATCTTGCTCATAAAAGAGCAGGAGGAAACTAGTTACTGTCCCTCTCACACACCCCCTCCCCCTCAAAATAAAACGTTGTTACTGTGCCAATGGTAAAAGCATGATACATATTGGATTTTTATTCCCTTAATTCTCTACTGGGCAAGTTGGTATTATTTATATCTTAGTAAAGTATCTTTACTCAGTACAGCTATTCTACTTCCCCCAGCCCACGGTGGGATGGACATGTACTACCCGATCTACACCCCAATATTTTCTGCAGAAATAAGATTGAAGCAAGGCTGGTTGGTTGCAATGCCACCTATAGGATATAGATTTTGAACTTGGCCTGACAGGTGTCCTGTATCCTTAGTAGTATAGTTATACTTTGATACTAACTTTAGGGAATCACAAATAAACAATTTCCTTATAGGGCATGTAGTACAGGAAACGTTATTTACCATTACTTTCAAAGTGTTTTAAATAGGGCTGTACATCAATTAAAAGTTTTAACCACACAATTGATTGTGATTAAAATTTTTAATCACACAGTTGGTTGCATGATCCAAATGTGGAGGAGTGGCCTAGTGGTTAGGGTGGTGGACTTTGGTCCTGGGGAACTGAGGAACTGAGTTAAATTCACAGGCAGCTCCTTGTGACTCTGGGCAAGTCACTTAACCCTCCATTGCCCCATGTAAGCCGCATTGAGCCTGCCATGAGTGGGAAAGCGCGGGGTACAAATGTAACAAAAATAAAAATAATGAGCACCACCACCCTCCCCTCCTTTCCCTTCTGCTCCATAGGCACCATTTTCTCCCTTCCCCTCCACGGGCACCAAATCATCCCCTCCCTTACCCTACATGGGTACTATCTCCTCCCTTCCCGCCTTTCATGATCACCATGGTTTCCCCTCTCTTTCCTCCCCTCCCATTGTTGATCTTTCCATCCCCTATTTTCAGCATCCATCCCTGCCCTCCCCATCTTTCTCTGTCTTTTCTTTTTTCCTCTTTCTCCTGTGCGCCCTGCCCCCTCCGTGGTCTGCATATTTCTCTGTCTTTTCTTTTTTTTTTCTGCTTCCTCTTTCACCTGTGCCCCCCTCCACCCCTGTGGTCACATCTTTCTTTGTCTTCAGCACCTCTTCTTATCTCTCCCAGCACAGCACAGTACTCCAGCGGGCAACCTCTACTGTGTGGCTCCTTCTCCCTGCTCCAGGCTGACCTGAAAACAGTGCTGCTGCTGCTTCTCACCCAGCCCAAAGCGTCTCTCTGTAACAGTAAGTTCTGAGGCAGAACTTCTGTTACAGAGAGACGCTTTGGCTGGGTGAGAAGCAGCACTGTTTTCACTGCAGTGGTGAGCCGCAGAGGAGAAGGGGGCTGCTAGAGTGCCGTGCTGGGAGATGTAAGAAGAGGTGCTGGCTAGTGAAGGAGGTCTGACAGCGTTAACATGAGTTATACATAATGCTTTAAATGGACAGCCCTAGTTTTAAACAGTGGATATAGTACTATGTAAAAATACAACCACAGAAAATAGGTTAAATCCAAGTAAAATGTCATGAGTGGCAAATTAGAGATGCAAACTATTTAACAGAGCTCTAGCTTCCCCAAAACGTGCACCAGCCTCACAGGTAATTTTCTGTGTTAACACTTGATCTCAAATTCTGAAAATGTTTTCAGCGATTTTTAAAAACCTGAAAATAAAATCTTAAACTTATTGCTGTTGCTATCAAAAGGGAATATGCAAGAAGCTCCAATTTGGCTTCATTTCTAGATAGCAGTGCATAGAGAAAAGGTTTAGTTTGAACAGAAAGAGGTGGTGAGAGTGATTATAGCATAGAAAAGAGAGAGCTGTGTAGAACTGAGGATGCTGTAGAGGCAAGGTTCACAGCACTGGTGCAACAGTGTCTCCAGCATCACACAATAGCAACACCTAGTACAAACCTCAGGTTTCTGGAAGGAGCCACTAGCTGAAGCTCCTAGCAGGGCACCATCTTTGCAATGACAGGGCTAGAAAGAAGGGGAAGAGTGTTTTTAATAAATAGAAGGTGAGAAGCAAGAAATGTGGGGAAAAAAAAAGCTCATGGCACAACAGCCCAATAGAAGCCTTAGCTCAATTGAGATGAAAGGCCAAAAAGAGTGTGAAAAACAGCTGGACTTGATCAGCCTTCCCAGTCCCTCAAAAAAAAACAAGCAGATTTATTGTACTTTAGGCTGCACACCTGAAGAAACACTGACACAAAAATAGTTCCAATTTTTAACTTCAAAGTATTTTAAATAATGCTAAGAATAACTCTGTTCAGCAGTGCTTTTGATTGATACCAGTAAGCCCTTTATAAGAATTCTTTAACAGTACATCAAGACCATATAGGCCTCTATTTACTTAATGCTTAGCACTTGGTAATAGCGTTATTGCACATTATCTGCCACAAAATCCATTGTATAAAATGGGCTTTGTGGCAGATAGCACCTAATAATACCACAATCATGCACAAAGCATTAGTAAATAGGGGCAACAGTGACATGACCAAGATCAATTCATGTCTCTTCACAGACCAACCCAGCTAGTCTTCATTTAGAGGAGTCAGATGTAAGAAATTCAGAAACAATCCAGAAATTTGTAAAGGCTTGTACAAAGTGATCATTCTAGATTTTCAGGTACACATTTACACAAATTATAGAATATACCCCATTTAGGTATTTTTAAGTGCCCAATACAGCATGTTCTGGTATATAAACCTCCATTAAATGCGAGAAACATCACCCACTTAAGATTAACTAGGCCCCTAAACGATTAAGGCAACTAGACATGATCATGGTGAGAGACTCCAAACACTAACAGAAAGCTAGTTCAATTTACTACAAATTTATAATGTTTTAACAATTTTTATTATTTTTTTTAAACAAAAGACATTTAGATATAAACAAATTGTTTTGCATTTGAGCATTCCAAGTCCAAAAAATTCTACGCACAAAAAAATTGTCTATGAATTGACAGACCAAAAAAGAGTTAAAAAATGTACAGTCTTCAATGTTACTGACATTTCAAGTCTTGTTTCATTCTGCTTTAATCAAATTATCCTCTAGTTATGAAGGAAACTAAATTGGTCCTTTAGTGCATTAACTGCTTCTTTAACGTTAGCTGCATGAGTCGACATACAAAGGAGATTCTTCAGCATTAAGTTCTACCGTGTAAAGGAACGCACATGACGGCCCCTTCCACTGTTTCCACTAGGAAACTTTCCTCTTGAGCTGCTTCCTCCACTGCTGAGAGTTGCCCAAGCAGGAAGAATTCCACCACGGCCTCTTGATGCACGATCGCGGGGATTCGGGCGATATCCTTTAAAAAGTAGGAGAAAAACACAAATTCTAAAATCCTTTATATATTTTTTTCTTTCATCCGCTACAGCTATGTTCCTATCTTTAATTCTCAGCAGCCAATCCTTGGAAGCAATTTATTACACATGGCTTCTGATTTTTCCTTTTTTTGGGGGACATATTACAAGCATTACAATAATGGACTCCACATGACCAAGAAAGCAGAAATTCTTCAGAACTCTAATATCGATCTCTTCCTAGCCACTATGTATTTTAGTTATTATGACATTTCTACCCTGTATTTTCCCAAGAAAGCTTAGGTTCAATGTGGCTTACATAACAAATTAAGAAGCATTACAAGATCATTAATATTAATCCAAGAATACAACTATTTAAAAAAATTATTTTCATATTAGCTGAACACAGATCTAAAGAAGTGAGCTTTAAGTAAACTTCTAAACAATATATAATCAACGGAGTGTCTGATATACTTGGGTAATGAGTTCCAGAGTTTGGTACTTTGGTAAGAAACATTAGCATTATGGATAATTTTGTAGGTTAAGTTTTTACAATTTGGGAAATGTAATACGAGATATTCTCCAAATGACGAGGTGGCATTTTGTGGTGATAACTTAATCAGATCATATGGTAAGATACCATAAAGAATCTGATGAACAAGAACACAGAGCTTAAATGAAATTCTTTCATTGATAGGTAACCAATGCAGATCCTTAAGAAGAGATGCTTTAACGTAACACAGCGATCTATATATAAGGAGGGCAGCCATGTTTTGTGCAGTCTGTAGTTTTCTTAGGAGACTCCGCTTAATACCTGCATAAACTGAATCACAATAGTCAAATTTATTTAATATGACTGAACTAAAGTGTGAAAGACTGATCTTGAAAAGAATGGTCTTAATCTTTTAAGTTTCCACAATGAATTAAAGACATTCGAGACTACTTTGGAAATTTGGCAATCAAAAGAAAGAAACTGATCAATTACAATCCCCAAGATTTTCACTGTTGAAACCAAAGAATACGTAACATGATCAATCTTAAAACTGAGATGGTTATTAGGTGATAAGGGCTAGTTACTATCTTAAATGTTGTTTTATCAGTATTACGTTTCAGTTTAAAATTAAGAGCCCAGGATTCCCTTAAGTTGATACCTACTTTGATTTTATTTGCATCTCATATAATTCTTTGATGAATGGGATATAAATTGTAACTTCAGAAACTACTGTATTTATTTGCTCTACAAATCTAATATCACTTGTGCAAATCTATTAAAGGTCACTTATTGTATTTATCAAAATGTCGGCCTCATAAGTCCAGGGTACCAACTCAGTGGAAACACCTGTAGTGATTTTCATCACGGGCCACCACCCACCTCCGAAAAACCTGCAGAAAAAAAAACGACTAAACAACAGAGAAAAAAATTCTACAGTAAAAAAACGGAGGCTATAACCGTGACAAATCTCTAATCTAAATGGTCAAGCAGAAAAATTAAACTATATTATCAAACGAGAATGTGTATTATCAGAAGAGTAATTTTCAAAATAATCAAAATGTATGCTATCGGGAGAAAAAAAACCTATGATACATAGATAGTTCACCCCAAAAAATGAAGAATTACTTAGCTTCATCCAGCGAAAGAACCTAAAGCGCTTTCACAGAGCCAATCCTCGTTGTAGTATATCTTCCTATCTATGTAGAGATGTCTCATATTCACAAATGGCTTCTCCCATTTTCATATCCAAAGATTTCCTTCACCAAACATGGTTCTAATAGCTCTCTCTCTCGACAGTCAAAGAATTCCTTTATGTTTCGCTACTTCATCAGGAGAGGATATGCACAAACACTCATCTTTCTTATTGCATACACACAATATAAATTGTATCATCATCCGCATATATGAATGCTAAAATCCCATTTGATTCAAGCAAATGGCCAAAAGGGGATCATCATAATGTTAAACAAAATAGGTGACAGAGACCTTGTGGCACTCCACTGCAAGAAACACATGACGACGAGATAGTGCCCAGTTGCTTTCACATGGAAAGATCTCTCTTGGTGAGAAAGACTATGCGTTGGGCAGAACTTTAAAAGTCAATTAACAGGTACAAGCACCAAATGACTTATGAGGGCCAGAACTTGTGTGACAGTTTCTTAGCAGACCATATTAGCAAGGGAGTTTGCATTGCTTTCCCCAGTCATTTTTAACCCCTGCCCTCCCAAAGGCCTCATGGCAGTGTACATGCCATATGTGAAGGAATAGCCTAATGATTAGTGCAGCAGCCTGAAAACCAGGAGAACCAGGTTCAATTCCCACTGTAGCTCCCCATGACTGGGTAAGTCATTTAACCTTCCATTGCTTCAGGTACAAAATGAGTACCTGTATATAAAACATAAACTGCTTTGACTGTAACTACAGAAAGACGATGAAAGTGTGGAGGGCCACAGCTGGAACAAAAAACAAAGTCAATCTTTGGAAGAAGCGGATTTTATTGAACACAACATAGCCTATATTTTGGTTAGTGCCTGCATCAGGGGTCTGCACATAAAAAAACATCAATATTAAAATATAAAAATTGAAATCACGTCTAGTCCAAAAACAAACCATGCAAAAACACTGAGAAGTAGATAAATCCCAATGTTTTTGTATTGCATTATAAAAGACACATAACACTGTTGACTAAACATTTTTTTTACTATATGTACAATAGGGTACATCTTTGCCTGTATAGAATGATTTTTTTTAGTCAATATCACAAACTGTTGTACTCATAACACTCATTACTTCTGTAACTATGACTGGATTGTGTTATAATATTTTATAGAAGCCAATTGTGTTTGCTTAGTAGCAATTTTGCTTAAACTCATTATTTTTTTCATCTGTGCTTGTTTTGATCATATTTTATCTCTGAGACTGTTATTATTGATTGAATTTTATTGCTTGTTTTTGTAGCATGTAGATACACCATCATTGAGACTGTGTGATTGACCCAAGAGTGTGTGTACAGCTGACATATTTATGGTATTACTCTACTTACCAATGTTTTTATATTGTTTGGTTTTGGACTTGGCATGATTTTACTTTTTATATTTTAATACTGATATTTTGAATGTGTACAAGCAATAGCCAAAACACAGACTGCGCCAGGTCCTCAATAAAATCTGTCTCCTCCAAAGCTCGACTTTGTTTTTTGTTCCAGCTGTAGCCCTCTGCACTTTCATCATCTCACTATTTATTGTTTGTGTTGCTGAGTCCCTTTGGTCTACTTGTTATGTAGTCACAGAAAGGCAGTATATTAAAAAATCCCATCTCCTTTCCGTTTCCCTCTCTGCATCATACGTTATTGTCACAGTGTCCAGCAAAATGCTGTTGTTAAAGCATTCCAACTGAAAAGGTGATTTTCAGCTCGGGACATATCAGATAGCTGTAGCCTCTCAAATACGGAGTTCGATTCCCACTTCAGGCACAGGCAGCTCCTTGTGACTCTGGGCAAGTCACTTAACCCTCCATTGCCCCATATAAGCCGCATTGAACCTGCCATGAGTGGGAAAGCGCGGGGTACAAATGTAACAAAAAAAAAATACTCAGCGTGATTCTTGACCCTTTGTTATGCATAAAGCCACTAATAAAGGATATAATGTGCTCTGCATTTTTAAAACTGTGCTTACTGCAGAGATTACAAGATTATTTGCCTATTGACTTGAGAACTGTTCTACATGCCTTAGTGATCTTGAGGTTTCATTACTGTAACTCACTGAATACCTAGGGCTACCAAAGATAGTGCAGAAAGGCCTACCAATAGTCCAGAGTGCAGCTGCACACTTCCTGTTTTGAACACATTTCCCCTTACATTGGTTTCTAGTAGTCTAGCAGATGAAATTTAAGACTGCATCTAAAGCTAACTTTAATCCATCGAACATTAAATGGTGATGCCCCACATTATAGAAATCTAGCTTTTGAATTCATAGACCAACATGTCCTGTTACGCTCTGAGGGCTTTTGCCAACTTCAGATTCCCTCCATTCAACAAAGTAATCTGGTTGAGATATGTGCTTGTGTCTTTTTGATGTCGGGCCCAGTTGAATGGAATTTGCTGCCTCAGGAATTGAGATAAATTGAGAATGTCATTGACGTCAGAAAAAAATTTAAAATTATGATTTTTTTTTCAGCAGGCGTTTATATTGTGATGACAGCATACATTTACATATGTCTGGCCAAAAGATTGTACAGTTTTTATGACAGAATTACAACTATGTTTTATCTAATGTGCTGTGTTCAATCCTAATAATTTATGTTTTATGTCTTTAATTTTTAAAGATGAATTTGTTCCCCCCCCCCCCCCCCCCATCCATTATGGTGGGTGGAGTGGGTCATAAATATTGGAACTTTTACTGTATTTCATTCCTAGTTATGGTACAGGAAAAGCACCATTAATTGTACTTTGTATAGGTACTCATTTTTATGAGACTACGCTTACATGTGTCAAAGTTAAGCTTCTTATATACAATAGAACTATATATACCTGCAGAGCTTTGTCGTAATGGTGGCAGTGGCCCCCTGTTAAAACTGCTTTGACCTCCTCTGCTTTCACTGTAGGTTCCGCGTGGTGTAGTTTGTGCAGTCCAGCTCAAGCCCCGTGCCCCCTCACGCCGACTATAATTTCCTAAGCACACAGAATAGAAAAGATTTGCACAGTTCAACATTTCAAATTCATTACTTCATTTGTCTAGAAAATAAGATGTTTGTCTTTGGTAGTACGTAATTATGAAAATATGCCTTTATTCTTGGTTGACTGGCAAAGAAAGGTGCACAAAGATAGTATTTTCTCTCTGTTTATGTTTGCTTATAAAATCACCCCCCCCCCTTTTTTTTAATTAAAAGAACCAATGGCAAGACAACAATGTTAATATCTTGCAATCCTAAGTACATCTCATTTAGCTGTGCTTTCACCACATTGCCCTTCAGTGCTTATCAAAAAAGAGCTTGAGAATATGTATAATACAGTATATGATGTTCATGGTGTAATAAAGTCCATCAAGTGCGAGTGATTATGATTTTCAATTAAATGCATCTGTAGAGATACAATGTTGCCTAGTTTGAGAAGAGAGATTTTTTGGCTAGTTCTGTTTTTTTTTTGTTTATTTTATTTATAACCATTTTAAATTTTTACAAGCGATAAAACAACTTGCCAGAAATACAGAGAAGATAATATATAGGAATTATTTCAATCAGGTAATTCTATTCTCTTCCTTAGACCACTAAATAGGGAGAGTGAAACAAGACAAAGAGATCAATTAAACAGTAAACAAAAAAAAAAAAAAAACGTATTAACCTGTTTATCCCCAGATATTACTCATCTAATTTATTATTCCACATTGATCATCTGGTTAACTTCTTCAAGCCCAATACGGTGTATAGTCAATTCATTTAATTGAAAACATACTTATTATCCAATATTAGTTAGAAATAATACATATGATTACATTCTCTCTCTTTTAAAAACCAGAGGTTATTTAACAATAAATATACTTAAGTCTCTAACTCAGATCCCACTGATTAAAGTAATCCCAGTTTTCACAGGCTTCACTCCTTTTAAAGTAATAATTGAGGAAGTATTTCTGAGGAAAAACTAGCTAGTTCTGGTTTTAAATTTCCATCCCAAATCAGTGTATTTGTAGTCCTTAATTCTACCCATTAAAATCAATGCTGTAGGTCTCATAGTGCACCAGGATAGAACTGTCAGAAACTCAGGACTGGCCTAAAATCTTTCCGGAATAAGGAAACTTAGCAGTTGGTTGCTACCAAGGCTTTTTTTGAGGGGGTACTTGGGGGTACTGAGTACCGGCACCTTTTCCATTGTCTCCTAAAATTGACCTATGGACCCCAAATTTTAATGAAAGAGGTCAGGCTCTACACACTAATTCTGCCTTGTCATATATTCTGGGACTGGTTGCAGGGAGCCTGGCCACTGTGGGGTGGGTCCCTCAGTCATCTCCTCACCCCTGAAGGGTGGCCTAGCATTTGAGTACTGGCACCTTTTTTGCTAGAAGAAACACACTGGTTGTTACAATCATTAATTGTTGTACTGCATCATATAAAACCTGCACAGTGCTTTGCAAAAGTCTTCATATTCTGCATTTTACATGTCACAACAAAGAACTTACCTTTTGGAGCAGGTGGTGTAAAGAATCGATTCTGACTGTGGAAAGTCCCTCGTCCACCTCGGTTTCCTGAAAAAGCACCCCGCACAGCAACCTTCTGTGATACTTTTGGTAGCCTCTTTGGAGGTGGTATTCCAACTGGGGGGATCACCTCTTTGCTTTCCGCAGCAACAAAGTCATCCACGTGCATGGAAGGTGGTCTGCTTGTGTTCTGCTTTCTCTGACGGAAGAGGTCATGTGGCCGTAAACCCTGCCCAAATCCTCCTCGACCTCTTCCTCTAGGAGGTGGTAGGACATGTGCTCTCTTAGCAGGTTCAATATAATCAGATTTGCCACTAAAATGTAAAAAGAAATTAAGTATGGATCCTTTTTTTTTCTAGTGACATGATCTCTACAGGTCTTCCAACTTTAATTTGTAAAATCTGGAAGAAAGATTTAGTACGAAACTAAACTACTATTTTTTTTAATATCTATTAAAATGCCACTGGAAAAATATATATCTACATACATACATATAATCAATAAATGGATAAATAAATTCCAATATAGTTGCAAAAACTGTATCAAACACTATTCCAAATATTCTAATACATTTTTAAAAACCTATTACATTCATATAGTGCTATTGCTCACCAACATTGCATTCATCACATATCATCATAACACCTATAAGAGAAGAGAAAGAACAAAAAAGCCAAATAAGCTAGAACCCAGCCCATCAACGGAAGGACCGTTGATAAGCGCAGTCAATCAAAGGACCGAGGCAGCTCCTGTGGCAATGGCGGTACGGCCAAACAGACAGTTGAGGAAAACATCTCAATAGTGTTTAATTTGTTGTCCAAGCATCTCATGGTGGCCCAGTTACAGCTATTAGGATTGGATTTATTATATGTCCCTACTCAGTATTATGATTCTTTCAATATCTGGGTGGGACTATATAAATTTTTTCGCAAATTACATTTGTGGCTTCATTTTTCAGATGTTGACTTATGCACCCAGGATACTTGTGCTCAAATGTTTTTACAGAAATATCAGTTGCCATCCACGTGGGTTCCGTATGGGTCTATGGATCCCACGTTGGCTACCTTTCAACAGTGGGTTCTATATGATTTACAGAATATTGAGCATCACATGGTTAAGTTTCACTGTAATTTAACCACTGAGCAGAAGAAGCAGGCTTTGTTTGATCTTCAAATGGATGAGTCCATAGTCATATTGCGGGCTGACAAGGTGAGTGGGGTAGTTGTACAAAATAGTTGGGAGTATAAACAAGAATCGATGAGGCAACTTTCGGGTGAATCTTTTTATAAAATTCTAACCACAGACCCTATGGGGTTATATCAACAACATGTTTTTTTTTTTCTCTGCTCTCAGCAGCCAGTAAATCTGGTATTATTTCTAGCCCTGAGTTTAAGTATTTGTTTAATCGAATCCCGAAGGTTCCGGTCATTTATTTTGCTCCGGTCCATAAGACCCTCAATCACCCCCCCCCCCTCCCCGGGACACCCCATAGTATCAAGTAACGGCTCTCTTTTTGAGCCGTTGTCACAATTTTTGGACTTTCATTTACATCCACGTTTGAATCAAATTGCTTCTTATGTGAAAGGGCATCTTTTGAGCCTGTTAGACCAATACGCGGAAGCTAATGATTTGGAGATTGTTTTGGTGACTTTAGACATCACTGCTCTCTACATGAATATACCTCAGACGGTGGCTGTTGAGATGCATGGACGCCTATTAAACACATTGCCTTTATCAGAGAGCATGTTATCCTTCTTGAATGAGATGGTCAAGTTGGTCATTTTCAACAGCTATTTTGTTTTTGAGAATCAGTATTTGTATATGGCTCAATTTGAGAAAGCTTTTGTGTATCCATCTCAATTTTTTTCTGATGTAGTGCATTGGCTGCGATATATAGACAGCATTCTCCTTATTTGGAAAGGGAGTATTTCTGAATTAACACAGTTCATTGAACATTTAAATTCTAGGGACCCCAATATTAAGTTTGTTCATCATGTAGGGGGTTTCAGTGTAAATATTTTGGATGTGAATGTTCAGTGGCGTGATGGGCAATGTATTACACGGTTGTACCATAAAGATACTGACCGCAATGCCATTTTACATTATCGCAGCCATCATCCGCAGGATTTGAAAGATAGCATCCCTGAGAGTCAGTTCCTGCGGATCTGTAGATTGTGAAGTTCTAATCACGATTTTCAGGAGCAGGCATGCTCCATGATGACACACTTATCCTTCTAAGGTGGTATGTAGGGCAGGTCAACCAGGCCTATAATGCTCAACAGTAATGGCTTAGACAGCCGTCATCATCTAAACATAATCCGCATCTCATATGTGTCTTGCCCTATACCCATGCATCCAAAATGGTAGCCCAAATTATTACGAAACATTGATCTATTTTGACCATGCATACTCAATTTCAAAACATACCTATGTTTGCATATACTCGAGGTAGGAATTTGGGTGAAAGGCTATTTGTATTTGAGGTAAAGGATTCTGTGGGCAATAATGGCAATTTGGTCAGGGGGCACCATGCGTGCAGTCAGTGCATGTATTGTCAATATGTGTTGCAGGTGCAAGTAATTATACTACATTCATGGGGACAGGTGTTTAAGCTACATGCGCATACTGATTTTAATTTGGTGTCCCTGTGGATTGTGGTATATCGGGCAAATTATATGCAAGATTAAATTTTGCATTGCTCAACATTTGAGCAATTTGTGTCTACAACGCATGGAAGCCCCCCTTGTATCTCATTGGCTGCAAGCAGGTCATATTGTGCAAGAGCTGAGGTTTGTATTGTGTCAGTTGGTTGTACCCAGGGGTGGTAAAATTCCTTTGATGCGGTCTAGGTAAGAACAACATATGATTTTTAGGTGGAATACAGTAGCACCTCATGGCTTTAACGAGGAAATTGATTGGCTGTGTGGCTGGGGTTGGATTTTAGTTTAGAGGCTGTACTTCCGGCAGGCTCCATACACCTGTGTGGGTGTCTTTTGACTTACCCGCTGCATGGTATGGGAGCCTGATGCAGTTTCTTACTGCCCATTATTGCTGGTAAGTTAATTTGTTAGTTTATTTAACTTTGATTATAGTGTGAATTTTGTGTGATTATGTTTATATGATTGATGGGAGTGTTATAGTGACTTTTACTCTACATTTAGATAGTTGACCCCTGATGACCCTCTGATGAGCGAAAAACACAGAGCTGTCAAGTTTTCTGGTTCCAGAAAGGAAACTTTATGGTATTTGTAGTCCTTGATTCTACCCAGTGAAATCAATGCTGCAGGCTCTATGTGTCAGGAAAGGGTTTCCTGAAATGCAGGACTGGCCTAAAATCTCTTAGAACAGAGCAAATTGGAAACTCAGTCACTGAATTCCACATTTAAATAAATCAAGCCAAGGAAAATGTTGTTGCTTTTTGAGTAATAGTTCCCGAGTATGATACTCAGGTTTAAGCAGTGTTTCTTTTTGTGCCGGTATGGCATACCGGTACCTTTTTTTCCTAGGGCCAGCTCACCTGCCCGCCATTAGCTCCCCGACAGCACTGCTTTCTGTTCCTGCCACCCGCAACATGTTTAAATCTTTTATTTTTTTCTTTTTTTACCTGAAGTCACAGCGCCGGCATTAGTGAAAGGACCAGGCTCGCCTTCTCTAGCTTTTCCTTCATTCCCTCTCAGTGTCCCACCTTCCTCTGACATAGTTTCCTGTTTCTGCGAGGGCGGGACACTGAAAGGGAATGAAGAGAATGCTGGAGGAGGCGAAACTGGTCCTTTCACCAGCGCCAGTGCTGCTATTTCAGGTAAAAAAAAAAAAGATTTAAACACATCGCAGGGTTGTCGGGGAGCTAAGGGCGGGCAGGTGGGGCTGGGGTACTGGAACTCGACGGGGGCTTAAAAGGGGGGCAGGTGGAGGCTGGGGCGAGCTACTACACATGGAGGGAAGGACAGGGGCAAAGGAGAATTGCTGGACATGGAGGGGAGAGGAGAAATCGCTGGACATGGAGGGGAGGGGAGAGCAGAGGAGAAATCGCTGGACATGGATGGCAGGGAAGAGCAGGAGAGAGAAATCGCTGGACATGGACGGGAGGGGAGAGAGGAGAAATCGTTGGGCATGGACGGGAGGGGAGAGAGGAGAAATCGCTGGACATGGACGGGAGGGGAGAGAGGAGAAATCGCTGGACATGGACGGGAGGGGAGAGAGGAGAAATCGCTGGACATGGACGGGAGGGGAGAGAGGAGAAATCGCTGGACATGGATGGAGGGGAGAGAATTGAAATGCTGGACATGGATGGAGGGGAGGGGAGAGAATTGAAATGCTGGACATGGATGGAGGGGAGGGGAGAGAGTTGAAATGCTGGACATGGATGGAGGGGAGGGGAGAGAGTTGAAATACTGGACATGGATGGAGGGGAGGGAAGAGAGAGGAAGTGAGATGAACATGGATGTAGGGGAGGAGAAATGCTGGACAAGGATGGAGGAGAAGAGGAAAAATGCTAGACATGGATGGAAAGAGGAGAGATGCATATTGACAAGATGAGGGAAAGGGAAAAGAGGAAAAAACCTGCACATGGATGAATAAAATAGGCAAAAGCAGGATCCACTCTATACCTCCTCCACTCAAGTCCGCAGAGGACCCACCTTTTACCTATGGATGTAGGGCAAGAAATGAAGAAGAAAGAAGGAAAGTAAAGAAATAAATGAAAGCGAAGTCCTGGAAACAGAGGTAAGGGAACAGATAGAGAGCAGCAGAATCAGAGACTGGGACCAACATGATCAGAAAAACAAAGTCACCAGACAACAAAGGTAGTTTGGAAGATGTCCAATTTGAGAATTTATATCTGAGTCTTATTTTGCACTGGGTATACTAAGAGCTGTAACAGCTTATAGAAATTATTTATAATGAAAAAAAATCACAAGTAATTTTTTTCTCCTGGTATAGTATTTTCAATGATACTGCTTATATGCGCCACAGCTGGTATAAGTTGTGTGGCTACTGTGGGTGTGGCTACCATATAGTAACACTGAACAAGACGCATATGCATAGGAGTTTTCCCATACATAAGAATAACACAAAACAGTATAAGAAACTGTCTAGTACTATTTCCAAGCAGGATATCTTTGCCACTGCTTGGCGGTTAGCTTAGCAGAGTTTTTAAAAGTTTTGGACGGCTTTCTAAAGGAAAAGTCCATACACCATTATTAAATTGGACTTGGGGAAAATATTTATGGGATAAGCAGCATAAAATGTGTTCTACTTTTTTTGGGTTCTTGCTAGGTATTTGCAGTGCTTTTTTTGTAGAAAAAAAGGTGCCGGTACTCATTATGGGCGGGGTCACCACATATGGCTCCACCCCTGTGATAGCCACACCCACATTAACCACACCCCCTATACCAGCCATGGCGCATATAAACAGACATCATTGAAAATATTATAGTACTATAGGAGAAAAAAGTAACGTGATTTTTTTTCATGATAAATAATCTCTGTAAGCTCTTACAGCTCCAGTATACCCAGTGCAAAATAAGACAGCCAATGTAAATTCTCAAATTGGACATATTACAAACACTAAAATGAAAATAAAATGATTTTTTTCTACCTTTGTTGTCTGGTGACTGTTTTTCTTTCCATATTGGTCCCAGTCTGTGATTCTGCTTTCCTTTGTTTTTGCTTAACTCTTCTGTGCCATTTGTCATTTTTGTCTCCTTTTTCTTTGCTTTCTTCAATATTTTTCAGGCTCTCTCTCTGTCCAGATTTAATTCATTCTTACTATCCATTCTTTAATTTCCTTCATCTACCTGTGGCTTTTCATCTTTTCCTCACCCTTGTTCTCCCCATGCCCCTTCCTCTTATTCTCCAGTCTTTCTTTATTCCTCTTTTCCATCCAGCAGCTCTGCTTTCTCTCCCCATCCTTCCAGTGTCTCCCCTATTTCTTTCTGCATTCTTCCATCCGTCTTCCCTCTTTCTCTCCCCATCCTTCCATCTGTTTTCCCCCTCTCTCTCTCCCCATCCTTCCATCTGTTTTCCCCCCTCTCTCTCCCCATCCTTCCATCTGTTTTCCCTCTCTCTCCCCATCCTTCCATCTGTTTTTCCCTCTCTCCCCAATCCTTCCATCTGTGTTTTCCCTCTCTCTCCCCCCATCCTTCCATCTGTTTTCCCCTCTCCCCAATCCTTCCATCTGTTTTTCCCCTCTCTCCCCAATCCATCTGTTTTTCCCCTCTCTCCCCAATCCTTCCATCTGTTTTTCCCTCTCTCTCCCCATCCTTCCCTCTGTTGGTTTCCCTCTCTCCCCCCAATCCTTCCCTCTGTTGGTTTCCCTCTCTCTCCCCAATCCTTCCCTCTGTTGGTTTCCCTCTTTCTCTCTCTCCCCAATCCTTCCCTCTGTTGGTTTCCCTCTTTCTCTCTCTCCCCAATCCTTCCCTCTGTTGGTTTCCCTCTTTCCCTCTCTCCCCAATCCTTCCCTCTGTTGGTTTCCCTCTCTCCCCAATCCTTCCCTCTGTTGGTTTCCCTCTCTCCCCAATCCTTCCCTCTGTTGGTTTCCCTCTTTCCCTCTCTCCCCAATCCTTCCCTCTGTTGGTTTCCCTCTTTCTCTCTCTCCCCAATCCTTCCCTCTGTTGGTTTCCCTCTTTCCCTCTCTCCCCAATCCTTCCCTCTGTTGGTTTCCCTCTTTCCCTCTCTCCCCAATCCTTCCCTCTGTTGGTTTCCCTCTCTCCCCAATCCTTCCCTCTGTTGGTTTCCCTCTTTCCCTCTCTCCCCAATCCTTCCCTCTGTTGGTTTCCCTCTTTCCCTCTCTCCCCAATCCTTCCCTCTGTTGGTTTCCCTCTTTCCCTCTCTCCCCAATCCTTCCCTCTGTTGGTTTCCCTCTTTCTCTCCCCAATCCTTCCCCCCCCCCCCCCCCCGCGACACTCCGGGCGAGTCCTGCACTTAGTTTTTTTTTTTTTTAAGACTCAGAACGTGCGAACGATGCAGCCGGCAGCAATTGAAAGAGGCTGTCTGGGCTGGCGTCTGCGTCGGAGCTTCCCTCACCCTCTGCGAGTCCCGCCTTTGTTGTTACAACTTCCTGTTTCGCGGGACTCGCAGAGGGTGAGGGAAGCTCCGACGCAGACGCCAGCCCAAACAGCCTCTTTCAATCGCTGCCGGCTGCATCGTTCGCGCGTTCTGAGTCTTTAAAAAAAAAAAAAAACTAAGTGCAGGACTCGCCCGGAGTGTCGCGGGGGGCGGGGCGGGCAAAAAAAGGTGCCGGTACGCCGTACCATTGCGTACCGGCACAAAAAAAGCACTGGGTATTTGTGACCTAGATTGGCCACTGTTGGAAACAGGATGCTGGGCTTGATGGACCTTTGGTCTGTCTCAGTGTGGCAATACTTATGTAGTTATATATATACTCAAGCAGGTGCCCACAAATCCACAAACTTATTTTATAAAATTAATTAGGTGACTTAAATCAATCATCATTAGTAGCAGTTCAGCTTGTGCTGGAAACCAAAAGTATTAATCCGCAAACAAATCTTTTCCAGAGATGGGAAGGCAGTAGAACGAGAGGACATGAAATGAGATTGAAGGGGGGCAGACTCAAGAAGATGTCAGGAAGTATTTTTTCACAGATAGAGTGGTGGATGCTTGGAATGCCCTCCCACTGAAGGTGGTGTAATGAAAACAGTAATGGAATTCAAACATGCGTGGGATATACATAAAGGAATCCTGTGCAGAAGGAATGGATCCTCACGAGCTTAGCCGAAATTGTGTGGCGGAGCCAGTGGGGGGAAGAGGGGTTAGTGGTTGGGAGGCGAGGATAGTGGTGGGCAGACTTATACGGTCTGTGCCAGAGCCAGTGGTGGGAGGCGGGACTGGTGGTTGGGAGGCGGGGAATAGTGCTGGTCAGACTTATACGGTCTGTGCCAGAGCCGGTGGTGGGAGGCGGGGCTGGTGGTTGGGAGGCAGGGAATAGTGCTGGGCAGACTTATACGGTCTGTGCCCTGAAAAAGACAGGTACAAATCAAGGTAAGTTATACACATATGAGTTTATCTTGTTGGGCAGACTGGATGGACCGTGCAGGTCTTTTTCTGCCGTCATGTACTATGTTACTATGTTTTACAACTAGATGGCTAGTTTTCCCAATGGACAGAAATCTGTAGCAGGACCACTGATTTTTTTTACTTGATTACCTGAAAAAAGGAGCCTATCAAGAAGCGAAGTTGCAAAAACACCTTCAGTACTGTGTGCAGTTCTCACAGTACCATTTTGAAAAGATAAAGCAGATAAAGAAAAATAGATAAAGATAATAAAGAGGCTGAAATATTCCCCCTTCCCTTTAAGAAGAAAGGCTAAACAGGTTATGGCTCTTCAGCCTGGAGAAGTTATTAATGCTTTCATAAGATTAGGGGACGCTCCATGAAATTAGCAGGAAACTATTAATTTAATTTATTCATTTGATATATCGCTCACTGACAAGAACTAAGATGTTTAAAACAGCAAATAAAAATGTAAAACACATTTAAGAAAGTATTTTTTCAGTCAATGCACAAATAAGCTACAAATTTTGTTGCCAAAAGTTGTCAAAGCTAACAGTACAGTTAGGTTTAAAGAAAATGTATCCAAATTACTGGAAGCAGGTCTGTTAATCATTAGACAGACAGACACAAGAATTGTCATATTTTTCTTGATGTCAGCGATAAGAAAACAGATCTACTACTACTTAACATTTCTAGATCTCCCCATTAAAATATAGTGGGGGTACTTGCTATTGACCCAAATGGATCACTGTCAAATGGGATGCTGGGCTCAGTGGACCATAGATCTGACCTAGGATGGCATTTCATATATTTAGTTCCCAGAAGCAAATGTCTGCATCATGGTAAATCGTTAGGAAACCCAAGACACTTAGATGTAAAAGGTGTACTCCATGGACAGTAGGGTAAATCTTCAGAACATAGGTAATATCTCTGACATAGCCTGGCACGGGAATCAGTACTCAAGAGTTTCTAGAAGTTTTTGAGTAGGCTCACTGTGCATGCATACCACTTCCTGCCTACTCCTGTCACATAGGACTTCTTCAGTCCATTTCTAAAGCTTACAACAGAACAAAACCCCCACAGGGAGATGGGAGGGTATGTGAGGACTTGTAACCTGCTGTCCATAGAGAACACCTGGTACAGGTAAGTAATGAGGACAAGCAGGATAGCAAGTCCTCATAACATGGGACTCCCTAGAAACAGGCCACCTTTAACAGAAAAAGGGAAAATATAACAACTAATGGCCTCTGAGTACTGTGATGTTTTTTTAGCTTTTTAATTTAAGAACGCAGCCTGGAACTGAAAGAAAGGGGTCTAAGAGAACTGGAGCTGGATTATAATCCTCAAAGAGATTCTGGAGGACTGACTAGCCAAACACACTACTGCATTGGGAGTCCTGCTCCAAACAGTAGTGAGAAGTGAATGTATGAACAGATGTCTATGTTACAGCTAGGGCCAGTATTAGGGGGCAGCAAACAGGGCTACTGCTCCAGGCTCTAAGCTTGCCCCATTTTCAGTTCTGGGCCCCCGTATATCTAATGCCAACCCTGGTCATAGCTCTGCAAATCTCCTCCATGGAGGTTAATTTCAAATGGACTATCAATACAGCTCTAACATTATGAGCTGTGACATGACCTTCAAGAATGATACCTGCATGGGCATTAGTGGAGAAAATGTAGCCTGCTAGCCAATTTTGTTACTCATTCCTTGTGTGAATCGACAGTAGAGCGGTGATCTTGTAGTTGTTGGAAAGGTACGAGTCAGTTGGCTCACTGTGTTGGCATGTGATGTAACATTTCCTTCAATAAAAATATTAAAAAAAAAAAAAAAAAAAGAAAGTGTGTGCTCGCCAATGGCAGCCCTCATCCTGTTAGAGGAAAAAAAAAACCTGGGTGGATTTTAGGCCACTCCAGATAGAAAGCCAAGGTTCTCCTACAATCCAGCGTGTGCAGTGCACTTTAACCTTTGTGGGTGTAAGACAGGACAATAGATTAAAATGGAAATCCAACACTACCTTTGCAAAGACCTTGGAATGCAAACACAGAACCAATGCAAACACAGAACCACTTCTTTGTTGTAAAATTTTGAGTAAGATGGATCGGTTTCTAGAACTTAGAGCCCACCAGCAGAAACAAGACTCTCCATGTCAGGTACTTCAGGTGACAGTTATTGAGTGGCTCAAAATGAGCTTATATCAGCTAGGTTAATACAATACTGAGGTTTGATGACACAGGAGGCTTCACAGAAGGTATCAACAGAAGCAAGCCATGGATAAAGTGAACAACTAAAGGTTGCACAGAGATGGATGTACTTTCTACAAGATAATGACATGTGCCAAATGTACTAAGGTGTACCCTGAGATGGTTTTTAAGCCAGACTAACAAATGTAGAAGGTATTCAAACAGTTTTTGTGTGGGACAGGATAAAAGGATCTAGGCCTTTCCATCACATCACATGGCAAATCTCTTACTTTAAAACTGACTGTCCTCCTAGTGGAATCCCTCCTGGAAAACAAAAGGACTTCTGACACAATGTTTGGCAGGTTCAAGGAAGGCAAAGTACCCTCTCAACATCCAAGTGGTGGTTGTGTGGTATCCTGGGGTTTCAGATGCACATTGGAGATGTTGTGGACATTTTTGCACATTTGGTGGTCCTGCCCCAAAATCCAATAGTTCTGGGCAGATGTTTTTAAGGAAATGGAAGAGGGGATGGGCATACACATTTTGAGCGAGCCAAAAATATGTTTACTGGGACTAGAAAATGGGCAAGGAGTTAAACAACAGAAGACTGTGTAGAATGGGCTAGCAGCTGTTAAACGTGAAACAGCAGCAAAATGGAAGCAAGCAATTGGACCCACTGAACAAGACTGGAAACTGAGAATGAAGATACAAGGTAAATTAGAAAAATAAATGTAACGAGAGATATGAAGGCAGTAAAGAATGGATATACTTCAGTAGAGTGGTAGGGAAGAGGAGGGCACTGTGAATAGGAGGGTATAATGAACAAACCATGATGTATGCCATGTGGGGGGATTTTAGATATGTTGAATATGTTACAACATGCTGTAGGGGGAAGGGGAGGAAATGAGAGGCAGAGAGGGATTGCTGGGGGGGGGGGGGGGTGAGTTGAATAATAGTTGCAATGCAATGTTATTAAAGACATAGGATGGGATACTAATGTAAACTAAATGAGATTTGGACTTATTTTGCATTGTAATACTACTACTACTACTATTTAACATTTGTATAGCGCTACAAGGCATACGCAGCGCTGTACACCAAACATAAAAAAGACAGTCCCTGCTCAGAGAGCTTACAATCTAGAAAGACATTTAATACAAAATTTATAGATTAAGGGGGGAAAATATTACCTATTGAAGCTGGCTTGCTAGTTTTCCTGACTGCTGACAGCTTACCTGGTAGCATCACCAGGATCAATAAGCTCCACCCCTTGGCACATTAAGCCATGTCCACTGACTTCCTCTGCAGTCAATGAGATATTTAAACATGGTTCCAGACATGGTATTTATTTAATATGCTTCCTAATGTGGAACCCTGGTGACTTTGTTTAACTTTTGAAGTCCTATTTAACTCATAACATGGTAGAGCTAACGGTCTCACGTTGAGAATTAACTTTTACTACAACTATGAATTTAAAAATGTTATCTTGAAAGACCAATAGGGTTGGTGGCCAGACTCCAAAAATTTACCACCAGAGCCATTACACGTTTGAGATGCAAAGACAGAAAAAAATCCTCAGTTACCCTTGGAAAGAAACTGAATGGCTTTTCCCTAAAATGTATTTGAAGTACAGCATGAAAGAGGGAAATATAAGGGGTCTACCATTTGGCCTGGCTTAATTTATGCAAGACTGGCACAAAAAGAAGTTGGAAAGTTCACATTTACAGAACAACAAAATAGCACATTTCCCCTTCTTCCATTTGCAGGCTCAGATACATTTGTGTTTGGGTTCAGTGAGACGTATGTGGCTAACAATGGCTTGATAGGGTGTCAGGGATTGCATATGTGACGAGCGCATGCATGTGTACATAGTGCATCTCTCTGGGGGTGCATTTGGGAAGGGGTATGTAGGGGTGTATGTGTGGGAATGGGATAAGCGAGTCTTAGAGGCTCATTCTTCCATCTAAACCTCCCTTCACTAGGCCCAGTCTTAAAAAGAGCCTTGGGATAGCCGCCTCCTCTTTCTTTCATCCCTTCTGCGGCCAACCAACTTAATTGAACAATGTATATAAGTTCAATAATATATCTTACCTCGAAGTTATGAAGGTCTCATGTTTATGCTTGCCAAGTTTGAACCCTTTTGTGGTTTTTGTTCTTCCAGGAGAAGAAGGTTCTGACAAAAATGATCTCTCCAGTTCCGACTTCAGGTCAAAGTCACTACAACACTTCTCTGACAGTTCAATCAAATCTACCTTTACCTAAAAGCACAAAAAATAATTTTAACAGAAAGCACAACCCAAAGATATGTCATTAACAATGTAAAATTTCCAAATCAAAAATGAAACGCATACATGATTGGCCTGCTTGAATGAAATTATTAGTTTTTATGATTAATTATTCTTAGTAGTTTTGGTATATGGATTTGTGGTGTTTGGATACTGAGTTTATTTTGATATAAAACCAAAAACCTGATTGTTCAAGTCTTTGAGGGGGCTAAGATGCTTTAAGTTATGTTATTTTATTGTGATGCTATCTTTTTAACAATGTAATATATAATTTTTTTGTGTTTTACCCATTAGTTGTGTTATCTATATAAGAACATAAGAATAGCCATACTGGGTCAGACCAATATAGCTTTAAGAGTTCATCCTCCATACTTTCAAAATTTGCACCAATCTTGTAAATTCCCGACAGAGACAACTTGTTTTGCGACTGCTGCTTCAGGGGATGACTGGAACACCCTGTCAACTCTGCTTTTAAAAAAAGGTTTGGACAAGTTCCTGGAGGAAAAGTCCATAGTCTGTTATTAAGATGGACATGGGGGAACCACTGCTTGCCCTGGGATTTCTGCCACATACTTATGACCTGGACTGGCCACTGTTGGAAGCAGGATACTGGGTCATTAATCCAGTACCTTCTCACCACTTAGACTGAATGAGACTTTTTGATTAGTAATTTCTTGATATTGTTCATTTATCTCTGTTTATTTATTGGTAACTGAAATCACCCATTATTATAATTTGCCAGCTTTCCTAATTTCTGTACAATTATGTGGTTGCCATGTTAGTCCACTTTTAAAAGTAATAAATAGAAATAAAACAAAACATAGAAAAGAAAATAAGATGATACCTTTTTTATTGAACTTAATATATTTTTTGATTAGCTTTCAAAGGTAACCCTTCTTCTTCAGATCAGAAGTAAATGTTGATAAATAGTATAAATAAGTGAAACACCAAAGCATTCCAATGACAGTTTGAGAGCTGACTGTGTCCTTCGATGTATTTTTGTGTGTCCATAATCACCACAGAGCCTCTTTGTATGCAGGTTTGATGACAATGTGTCGGTTGTTTTATAGGGCTTTAATGTCTGCTTTTTCTGGTGCAGAAAGGTTGCACAGAATTTTCTTTTGTTTGCTTGAAACTTATGATTTTACCTTACGCCTGAAACTTTCTATGCAGTTGTCTAATTATTGCTTTGTCCATCGTGTGCAGGTGAAATATGTGGGGGTTTTCTTTTTTTTTTTTAATTGGATTCCAGTCTGTTGGGAGTCTCTTTTTGTGGAAATGTACCTTCAAGCAGAGTTTTCTAAAGAATTCTTCCAAGTCTGAGGTCTAATTTCTGTAAACATTTCTTCATTTGTCTGTCTGTTCTATCTTGGCGGATGGTAAACAGCCCTAACAGTATACTCTTTCCTTTCACACATGGAATTTCTATCCACAAGCATTCCATGTCACTATACCGCTTTGTATATTCCAAGATATGAAAAGGCAGTATTAAGTTATAAAATAAATAGCATATTTATTTTTGTCTATACACACGAACCTTATTCTACCACATTACTGTATTTGTTCATACCGGAATTGGTGAATGCCTTTACGGTACTATGTAAGCCACACTGAGCCTGCAAATAGGTGGGAAAATGTGGGATACAAATGTAACAAATAAATAAAATATATTACATCATCCATTTTGAATTTTGGGTAGAGCAAACCAGACTACAAATATTTTTGTTTCTGTTTAAATGTTTTTGTTTTTTTTTTGCTTTGTGTCTTGAACATTATCTTATTTATATTTGTAAAATCTTAATGCAATGAGATACTTTATGTTTGATTAGAAAGACAAGATATAAAAACAAGTAAATAAAATAAATTATACATAAAGGATAAAACAGAGTGCAAATTTCACCAACAGACTTCAGGAAGAGCCTCCCCATTATTCTCCCTACCAGCTCAGATGATAGTGCTGTACATCTTAAAACAGCAGTATCAGTGCAAAATACCACTGGGCTCTTTTAGGTCTCTCATCCCTGGATTTTACTAATAAGGTGGACAACAAATGTTTGCATTTTTATCCCTGTTCTATGTTTTAAATTACCTTGAAGAATGCATAACTGGATTTGTATGCATACGAATGGACATTTGAGAAGCTGCCTACAGCTACCTATGTATAATCTATATATTTCTACAGAATGACTATTTTCATGAACTATGAAACTGATAAATTATGACTATGAGTGTAGGAGATTGCAATATTTTGTATAGTGCTCTGAACCAGGGCGCTTTAGAAAATAAATATATACAACCACAAGTTTCTGCCTCAGGGAATCTACAATCTAAGTGGGTACCTGAGACAATAGTGAAAACTTGATTTTCCCATGGTCACAAGAAGCATCAGTGACAGAAGCAGGTTTTGAACCCAGCTATATTCATTTCCAATCTATTATAACCCCTAACTCATGCAATCTCAGTAATAAAAAGTGCATGTCTCTTATTAAAAAATGTCTGTAAAAACGTAAGAAAGAAAATATAATAAAACAAGGAACTTCAAACAAAACTAAAATACGTAGCATCAAGCTGATATTTTCAGCAGAGATTATTGCCCTTTTGACATTTTGGTCTCGTCTTCCACTTGTTGGTTTGTTAATGAAGCAAATGGCACACGAAGCTAAGTTGGAATGTAGAAGTGATGCTTTTACTTGACAGGCATTTATTCCAAAGACTGTACTACTATTCTCCAATTTCTTCTGTGAAATGATGCTAGCAAAAATTACTCTTGTTTAATTGATGAACAGAGAAAATGATTTCGGAAATTGAAGTTTACTTGTTTCTTGTTCATTTGGTTATCAGCTATTAACCGTATAAAGTCCAGAGCACAACAGACAAAATTTAAGCTACGGAGAATGCGAAGGCACTATTCAATGAATATGGAGCTATAAACAGGCAGAATAAAAAGATGAGGAAATACCTTCCAACATATCTGAGCAGATAAGCATGTGAGGTATATGTTCTAGACAGCTGCACAGGAACTGGTATTGCAGGAATTCTGCAGAATTCACATAACCCCATAGGTATGACCTGCTAGACCATGGGAGTTCTGTGGGGACAAGCAACGTTGCTGCAGGCTTCACACAGGAAGGTACTTCTGACTTCAGCACCAGAGTAAGGCTTGGAAGAATGTACTGAGAGCTATTGAATCACTTGAATGAAGCTCGTAATATACTGAGAGAGACTATGGGAGCTGAAGCTCGAAATATACTGAGAGAGGCAATGGGAGCACCACAGTGAGGTCTCAAGTGCACTGAGAGGAGATAAAGGAGTAGAGAGGACACAGTAATGGAGAATTTTAAAAAATAAAATTATGCAGTACTACCATGGTAACAGTATGATGTCATGAAGTAGTGCCGCGAGAGACGGGGCCGCTATATCTTTATGCCCGCGGTAATGGGGATAAAGGTCTGGCTGTCCCACCTCAAAGTGCCCTGGTGGTCTAGTGGCCTCTTCAGGGCAGGAAAGAAGCCCACTCTTTCCTGCCCACTGCTGCTGCTCTGCCCAATACGGCTGCCTCTTAGTCGGTACAGGTGAGAATGGAAAGTATCTTAGTAAGTACAGGTGGAGAAGGGATAGAATTCAGTGAGGAGGTTGGAGATGGGTGAAATTTCTGTCCCCATGCAACTCTCTAGTATGTACCCTGCCTAATTAGACACTTGGGATATGCCTGAAGAGCCTGACCTGTAGAATAAAGTATCTCACTGCTTTGAATATGAATCCTTCCTGGGTTAGTGCATGTTAAGAAATTCAAGTAGCTCCCAACAGTTATAAATGTATGGTGAGGGCAAGAGCTGACAAGGTGCAAGCTATTTGATTCACAGAGAGGGTAATTTTTCAACAGGTTGCCTAGTGTGAACAGAGTTAAATGTGATCAGACAAAGAAGCTCTTGAGTCCTCAAAAATCATAAGCAGCATTTAACTCTGCTTGCCACTTTTGCGTTGGAGCCTGATAGGAATGCCGTACTACGGCTTTCGTTGAGACACTTAGAAAATCTGTTTTTGGGCTCAAAGGTCCGTATCTTTCCAGATCTCTCATGGCCTACACAGATGAGACGAAGGGCCTTTTTGGAACTTCGCCCCAGGGTGGTGGCATTGGGAGCAAATTTTGTTTTGCGATTTCCTTGTTTTTGTAATGTGATGCTTGAGGGTAAACATTTTCAGTTTGTAGATCCAAAACAGTTGAAAGAGTTTATTGATGCAAGAGTTGATGTGAATATAGTAAACCTTCCCTAATTTAGCAGGCTGGGGTCTGAACCAGAGCAAGCATCTATTGATTATTAATTTTTGTATTTCTTTTTCTTTTTTTAATTTCCTTAATCTTGGAATCAAATTTCTTTAACTTGTGGACAAATGGGCTGTAAAGATATATACTTATCATTTTTGTTTCCTAATGTTAAATAATGCCGATTGCATATTCACTTTAAGTGGTGATATATTGGAAAATTTAAATAATTAAATAAAAAAAAAAAAAAATCATAAGCAGCAAACAAATGCACATGTATTTTTCAAGCACAAGTACATGTATACTTTCCTTTATAAAATAAGCCTTAACAAGCCTGCACAACTAAGCAGCACAAAGTTACACTTGATCTTTGTAAGCTATATCTTTATGCTTGTAGATTTTCAAGCATACTTTTTATAATGAAAAGTGTGCATGGAAATAGTCAATGCCACTCCACTCTGCCATAATTATTTTATATGCCATAATTAAGTTCTGCACATACTTTTATGTGCATAAAACCCTGGGCAATATTAACTGAAGTGATTTCTGCACATAAAACATTATACTACTTATAAATTTACCCCCAGAATACCCATCATTTCTTGCTTGAGGTTCATCAGATTCCTTCTCTGTGTACTACTGGGATTGGAAATATATGATGATCTATTAAGCAGGCATTTAAAAAATGAACATTTTAATGAAAACTGTATGAAATTTTTGACCAGTTATTATTACAATTTATCTGCATTAGGATTGGAACAGCTCTGCCTTACCATTGGGCAGGCTAATTATGCTCATTTGATTATTACAAATGAAAGAAAAAAAAAAAGACATCCAGGTTGGTGATTCTATGTAATACTACAGAGCTGTCCATGAAAAAAACATGGCTTCTGAAGAATAAAGCAGCATATTCCAGTTAGGTAGCCCAGAGAGGCTGTTCAGGAATCTGTAAGATACATATGGATTATGCTTTAAGAGTTCACAAGTGAACTTACATGTCTATTTTATGCACAGTACAACAGAATACCCAGTTGAGAAGGAATTAAATATTAGCTGGTGGTTTAAGTTTACACTGTTATACAACATATATACACTGTATCACTAATCTACCAGTGCACAGCTTGCTCTGTTTGTCACAGCTTTTGCCTCTGGAAGCATCCTGTAGAAGTATTTGTGAATTCCTGTCTTTTCATACAATTGTCTTGACTTTCTATTATATATTGGAGTGGAGGAGTGGCCTAGTGTGGTTAGAACACCAGTCTTGACATCCAGAGGTGCCCGGTTCAAACACCACTGTGCTCCTTCTGACCTTGGGCAAGTCACTTAACCCTCTATTGCCTAAGGTACTTAGATTGTGAGCCCTCCAGGGACAGGGAAATTCTGAGTGTACCTGAATGCAACCCACCTTGAGCTACTACTGAAAAAGGTGTGAGCAAATATAAATAAATATTGTACTCAGTTTTGATGGTTTTCCCTAAGTGGTTAATCAAATAAAATAACACTGTGCTGTGTTAAACACAGAAAAAAAAAAACCCTAAACGTAGGTAGGGTAATTTTCAAATGGATTCTGGCAACTAAAACAGTGTTTTAACTGTATAAAAGGGATTTTTATAAAATGGCCTACCCAAAATTCGCCCTTTCCTCTCTAAACACACCACCCGAACTCTCGTCCACGCTCTCATTATCTCTCACCTGGACTACTGCAACTTACTCCTCACCGGCCTCCCACTTAGCCATCTATCCCCCCTTCAGTCTGTTCAGAACTCTGCTGCACGTCTCATATTCCGCCAGAACCGATATACTCATATCACCCCTCTCCTCAGGTCACTTCACTGGCTTCCGATCAGATACCGCATTCAATTCAAGCTTCTCCTTCTTACCTACAAATGCACTCGGTCTGCTGCCCCTCACTATCTTTCTACCCTCATCTCCCCTTACGTTCCCGCCCGTAACCTCCGTTCACAGGATAAATCCCTCCTCTCAGTACCCTTCTCCACCACCGCCAACTCCAGGCTCCGCTCATTCTGCCTCGCCTCACCCTATGCTTGGAACAACCTTCCTGAACCCTTACGCCAAGCCCCCTCCCTGCCCGTCTTCAAGTCTTTGCTTAAAGCCCACCTCTTCAATGCTGCGTTCGGCACCTAACTCTTACCGTTCAGTGAATCCAGACTGCCCCAATCGGACCGACCGTTCACTTGTCTATTAGATTGTAAGCTCTTTGAGCAGGGACTGTCTCTCTTTGTTAAATTGTACAGCGCTGCGTAACCCTAGTAGCGCTCTAGAAATGTTAAGTAGTAGTAGTAATACGTGTATAAAGTTCAGGGCCGCCGAGAGGGGGGGCAGGGGGGACAAAATTCCCTGGGCCTCCAAGGGGGGCCCGGCGCTGCAGTCCCACCCGCCCTCCGTCGTCGACTGTCTGCCACTGGGCCTCCTGCATTGAAATCACAGCGCCTCTCACCTCCTTGTGAAAGCACTGCAGGCAGCAGATCGCCTCCCTTCGGGCCTCCTTCCCTCCCTGTGTCCCGCCCTCGTCTGACATAACTTCCACGATGGCAGGACACAAGGAGGGAAGGAGGCCCGAAGGGAGGCGATCTGCTGTTGCCTGCAGCGCTTTCACAAGGAGGTGAGAGGCACTGTGATTTCAATGCAGGGGGCCCAGCCCGGTGGAGGGGTGATCTCGGTAGGGAGGGGGGGCCTTGCCCCGGCCCAGTCTTTCGACAGCCCTGATAAAGTTACATGTGTACAGCCTGTGTGTATGTAAGGTTACCCAAAATAAGCAAAGACATTCATTTGCTCTTTCCTCCATACTTTTTCAAATTCAAACACATACAAATTAACCAACCTTGAAAATCTGCATGCCAGAAAAGCACAGGTGTAAGCTCACTTCCCTGGAGTAATTTTCGAAGCACAAGTATGCGCATACTTTCATTTTCAAAATCTGATCAAATTCTGCACCACAAAAACTACACATGCTTTTTTAACACATCCATGCGATTTTTAAAACCACCCCAAACAACTCTGTATGCGTGTCTAACATGTGTGAATGTATTCTTCAAAAACAAGAACCTAAGAGCCAACAAAATTCTCAAGTGCTAGTAAATTCAGATCCTTATTTTAATTTTTTCACTTTCAAAAAGTAAATTATGTACCATATCAAGATCTGTATCAATTTCTTCAGGCTGGAAGGGTGAAAATGACAAGGACTTTATCTGTTCATCCATCACATCTCCTAATACGTACACAGTCCTGGGGAGGAGTGGGGGGAAGAGAGAAAAAAAACACATTACTATATGTTGTACAGACCCATATGATTCACGTGCTTCAAACAGTTTTTAAAATGATTTATTTAAGGTCAAGTTTTATATAATAGTAAATGTAAAAGGGCTAAGATAATATATCAAACTGTTTTAATTATTCTTGCCCATAAGAGCTAAAATTTAAAAAATATATATTGGTGTTTTTATAAAGGGTAGTCACGGACTTGTAATAAATTTTACTGTGGATAACTTCAAGTGAATGCTGAAGACCCAGATATTCAATGTTGGCCTGGATATTCAATGCTAGGTCTAATCTAGGCAGTGGTCAGTGACTTTAAGATCATCAACTGCTGTGGCTTAACACTGGCCCAAGAATAGGAAAACAGCCTTGGTAAATCAAACCCTAAAGGAACTGCAAATATACAGTGGGGGAAATAAGTATTTGATCCCTTGCTGATTTTGTAAGTTTGCCCACTGACAAAGACATGAGCAGCCCATAATTGAAGGGTAGGTTATTGGTAACAGTGAGAGATAGCACATCACAAATTAAATCCGGAAAATCACATTGTGGAAAGTATATGAATTTATTTGCATTCTGCAGAGGGAAATAAGTATTTAATCCCTCTGGCAAACAAGACCTAATACTTGGTGGCAAAACCCTTGTTGGCAAGCACAGCAGTCAGACGTCTTCTGTAGTTGATGATGAGGTTTGCACACATGTCAGGAGGAATTTTGGTCCACTCCTCTTTGCAGATCATCTCTAAATCATTAAGAGTTCTGGGCTGTCGCTTGGCAACTCGCAGCTTCAGCTCCCTCCATAAGTTTTCAATGGGATTAAGGTCTGGTGACTGGCTAGGCCACTCCATGACCCTAATGTGCTTCTTCCTGAGCCACTCCTTTGTTGCCTTGGCTGTATGTTTTGGGTCATTGTCGTGCTGGAAGACCCAGCCACGACCCATTTTTAAGGCCCTGGCGGAGGGAAGGAGGTTGTCACTCAGAATTGTACGGTACATGGCCCCATCCATTCTCCCATTGATGCGGTGAAGTAGTCCTGTGCCCTTAGCAGAGAAACACCCCCAAAACATAACATTTCCACCTCCATGCTTGACAGTGGGGACGGTGTTCTTTGGGTCATAGGCAGCATTTCTCTTCCTCCAAACACGGCGAGTTGAGTTCATGCCAAAGAGCTCAATTTTTGTCTCATCTGACCACAGCACCTTCTCCCAATCACTCTCGGCATCATCCAGGTGTTCACTGGCAAACTTCAGACGGGCCGTCACATGTGCCTTCCGGAGCAGGGGGACCTTGCGGGCACTGCAGGATTGCAATCCGTTATGTCGTAATGTGTTACCAATGGTTTTCGTGGTGACAGCGGTCCCAGCTGCCTTGAGATCATTGACAAGTTCCCCCCTTGTAGTTGTAGGCTGATTTCTAACCTTCCTCATGATCAAGGATACCCCACGAGGTGAGATTTTGCGTGGAGCCCCAGATCTTTGTCGATTGACAGTCATGTTGTACTTCTTCCATTTTCTTACTATGGCACCAACAGTTGTCTCCTTCTCGCCCAGCGTCTTACTGATGGTTTTGTAGCCCATTCCAGCCTTGTGCAGGTGTATGATCTTGTCCCTGACATCCTTAGACAGCTCCTTGCTCTTGGCCATTTTGTAGAGGTTAGAGTCTGACTGATTCACTGAGTCTGTGGACAGGTGTCTTTCATACAGGTGACCATTGCCGACAGCTGTCTGTCATGCAGGTAACGAGTTGATTTGGAGCATCTACCTGGTCTGTAGGGGCCAGATCTCTTACTGGTTGGTGGGGGATCAAATACTTATTTCCCTCTGCAGAATGCAAATAAATTCATATACTTTCCACAATGTGATTTTCCGGATTTAATTTGTGATGTGCTATCTCTCACTGTTACCAATAACCTACCCTTCAATTATGGGCTGCTCATGTCTTTGTCAGTGGGCAAACTTACAAAATCAGCAAGGGATCAAATACTTATTTCCCCAACTGTATTTAAAAAAATCCCAAAGAAGACTGCCGGTAATGAAGTATCAAAATAAGAACAAAGTACAAAGACAAACAAAAAATGGGGATGCGACAAAAGCAAGCCTCTCATGAATTGAACAACTAAAAGTTGTCAAGAGATGGGAGTATCCCCTATGCGAAGATGAGAAGCACTGAGTATACTGAGGTGAACCCCCACCGTTGGGTTTCAGACCAAATTCAGAAAGATGTAGAAGGTATGGAATCTGGGCCTGTGCAGGCAAGAAAGAGGACCTAGTGCCCCACCCCCACTCTAGACAGCATACCTCCACAACTAGAAAGAGGAAAAACCTCTTAGTGGAAACTTTCCTAAAAGCCAGCAAGACCGTGGAGACACCTACAGGAAGACGCAAGGCAGGTAATGCAAAGCCTTGAACATCCAGATCGTGAGGGCTAGAGACTGGAGCAAGGGATGTAGAAAAGAACCCTTGTTATGCGTGCTGAGGGTTGGAGAAAACTCCATGTTCCATGGTTCTAGGAAGGAGAATGGCAGAAGAGGAAGCAAGATCTGTGGGGCCAGTAAGGAGCGATGAGAATCCTGGTCCCATGAGCCTGCCAGAGCAGAATTGGCCCTATGAAAGAGATGAGAGGATACAAATACAGAAGACTGTTCCCACAGGAAGAAGGGAACCGACAGCAGTCTGTGGTGGACCTGGAACAGAATTGAGTTATGGCATGATTGACTTGAGTTGCCGAGAGATCCATCCACAGTTGGAAGATCTTGCAGGCAACACCCATATTAAGAGGCCAGTCTGGTGACCAGGTTGTTGGCTGTGTCTGCCAGATGAGTGGCTCTGAGGAGCAGTCCTAGAACAGATTGCCCCCTGCTACATGTGGACAGCATCTTTTAGAGCATTCTATATTGCTCGGAGTTCCAAAAGGTGATAGGGAGAGCTGTCTCCTGGGCTGACCAAGCACCTTGAGTGTGAAGACCATATAAAGAAGCTTTCCATCCTAGGTGGGATACAGCCACTGTCAGCACCCTGCGTGGTTGAGAAATTTGAAAAGGCAGTCCCAGAGTCCAAGTGGACCATAGAGTTCACCAAAGAGGAGAATAAATGAGCTGTGGGGACAGTTGGATGACATCGTCCAGGATCCCTGGGGTCCAACACCACTAAGAAGCTAGGGTCCACTGGGTAGTTCCCATGTGAAAAACAAGGCATGAACTTCCACATCTGTAGAGGTGTGACCTGCTGAAAGGCTCGAACCTGAGTGGCAAGAACGACAAGAGTGTCTGCCCCCGGGCATGGGAAGAAATGCCCAAGTCCGATGAGTATCCAGCAGGATTCCAATTATCTCTAAACGGGAGACAAGAAGTAGATGGGACTGAAGGTATTTTAAAACGAACCCTAGTAGGTTCAAAACCCAAAAAGGTTCTCCATATGGACTCCTGAGTACTGATTGTTGGCATGCTCTGCACAAGCCAACCGGTCAGATAGTAAATACATGGATTCCCAGTCTGCTCAGCGAAGCTGTGAGTACTGCTAGACTCAGAAAATACCCTGGGAGCTGACGTGAGGCCAAAAGGCAGTACTGGAAGCTGAAATGCCCCTAGGGAAAATAGGAACTATTTCTTGTGCATAAACATCCTCCAAGTCCAGAGAGTAGAGCCAATCATTGCCCAGAATCATGGACAGCAGGGTGCCTAGGGAAACCATCCTGAAGTGCTTTTGATCAGAACGTTGTGTAGGGCACTTAGGCCTAGGATGGAATGCCCAGGCCTTCTCTGGCACAGGGAAGGACCTGGAATACAATCCCATCCCTCTTCCCCTGGTGGTATGGGCTCAACCACAGGGGCCTTCAGAAAGGCGGAGTATGCCTCCGCAAGGAGCTGCTTGAACTGACAACTAATGTGAATTGCTGTCGGCAGGCAAGTCGGCGGCCTTTGGCCTGTCTCGAAAAGAAACAGCTTCCCACCGACCAGTAGGTCGTCCGGGACAGTTACTGGCACTGCAGCTATGAAAGCCGCCCCTTGCTGTGACTGGAGAGCTGTCCAGGGCTCAGGCGCATGCCATTGATGAGAACGAGTGCACTGGGGTCGAGTCTATTGAGGCTAGTGAGAAGAGGTGCCATACCCACATCTCTGCATATAGCAAGGACCCCTCTGACTTGACGAGAAACCTCCTAGAAAAGGTGGTAGTTGTTCAAGGCATCCAGGAAGAGAAAGCGTCGATGGCATCTGTGTATTTTTCGATAAGGTCAGCGACCCCACCCCCTCCATGTGCTCTCCAAAAGGGGTTTGCACATGGTAGTTACCAGTCTCCACTACAAGTCAGAGATGTGCAGCCACACTGTGGCCATAGATCCTGGAAGCCACAGCAAACGTGTCATAAGCGCCCCTGGCCAAGAATTTGCAACACGTCCTCTGTAGCTCGACCAACCGGCAATGCGACTTGACCTGCTCTGTTGGGAGGAGAGCATAACACATAACAGGTCCTTCATCAGTGTCAGCCAGGAACTCCGCATGGGAGGGCTGAGACCAAGTCTGCCTCGACTTCCACAAAACTCTCTGCACCGACGTCGACCGAAACAGGCGGCAGTCAATGCCAGTGCCACATCTTGATACAGGCTCCAGACCAGGCAACTCGGACCACACCCACATTTGAGAATATTAGCCTGCTTGTCCTTGGTTGTTAAAGTCAAATTATCAGTACAGATTAGCTTGTTACCCAATTAGCTTCAGCACATTATTATGGAATATGATTTGATACCTGTGTGGAAATCTCAGCATGATATATAGAATCCTGGGGTTAGCACTTAACTTATCATAGTCTCTTCTTATGGACCTGTAAACCAAGATTTTTTTTCTTCTTATCAGTCCCCTAAGTTTAATGAATTTTTATATCCTAAAAATCCAGTGCTGGATTTGCACCATATATCAAACCACACTATGTCAATTTTTTGACTCATCAGAAAAAAATAGTGTAAACAAAGTAGATCTCTTGAATACTGTCAACACAAAACTTGCTAACATTGGAAAAAATAAAATTGTTACTCTCAAAAGTAAAATTATTTAATTTATCTTCAGAGAGCCAATATATAACAGAGGAAATCAAATACAATAGTTTGGAAAAGAGATAATATGGAAAGCAACTTTAAATTATTTATAGGCAGATAAATATGTGTTTGTCTGTATATTTACATACATCTATTTTACTTGAATTTTACTCACTCAAGCTACAAATGAAGCCAAATAAATATATATATATATTTATATATAGATAAGAGAGTTGGATATAACCATAAAATTTTCTGTTCCATTTAGAATAAAGTAGTGTGATTGCCATGTTCATCCACTTTTAAGTAATAAATAGAAATAAAACAAAAACAAAAAAACATAGATCAGATACTAACTTTTTCACTGGACTAACTTTATACATTTTTGACTAGCTTTCGAAGGCAACCCCTTCTGTGCATTTCTGACACAAAGAACAAGGTATTGCCTTCGAAAGCTAGTCAAAAAATGTATGAAGTTAGTTGAATAAAAAAAGGTATCATCATCTTTATTTTGTTTTCATTTTATTTCTATTACCTGTTTTATCTAAGCACTATCCCCTATTGTAGTCAGATACAAAAAATGTTAATGTCAATTTGAAATAATTTAGAAATTAATTTGTAGTACTGGTGTTTCCTTTTTTCAATTAGCAGAATACAATTAACACATGTTCACAGCTGAATTAGTCATCATGGATTATGACCTCCTATGTACTACACAGCCCTTGGCTGATCAGAATATGTAAGGTGAAGGGCCTGCTTAAGAATTACCTGTTATTAAATAGGTTCTGGAGGGAGTCTGGGGCAGAGAGAACTGGTTCTACATCCTGGTCACTCAGTGGAGAGGAATCTCCAGCTGACTCCAACATCTGTCTGAATCCAACCACATTATCCAATAACGATTCCAGATTGTCATCATCTTTGGAAGATTCCTGCACCGAAAATACAAGAATTTACTGTATACGCCTCCAGAGAGATTTCAAATTAGCCAACAGACAGTTTAGAAATCTTCAAAGAATAAACTAAGAAAAGTACCTACATTCTGTTTAAATGACAGAAGAGGTACTCCACTGTCATCAGCATCTCAGACTACAACACAAACTGATATTGCCAATTTAAAAATGGGCATTGCAAATTGATTGTTTTGTTCTCTGCCCTGGGTTTAAATGCAAGTATCAGCTTGTTTTCAAAAAAACGCTAACACGATTTTTTTTCAGACTCAAGAATAGCAAAGTTGGACCAACAGAGGGGAAAAGAGAGATCATGAGCAGAGGAACTGGGAAGGCCACAAGGGTCATTGCCCCACCAATATTCTGGCCCAACTCAGCATCAGCAACTAGACAGCTTGGGACGGAAGTGGAGATTTGAAGGACAGATATCTACTATAATCAAGGTATCTGTTCTCCTACTTTCAGGAGATAAACTATATTCAGAAAGGCAGCGATGCACCGTTAAAAGGGCTAAATGAAAGTAAATTTGAAAAAATGATGGAGGGCACACAACAAAGGGGATCTCTAGACCATATGGATTTTTACATGAAGATGATAGCAGAAGGATGGGTTATATAGTTGCCTAGGAAAAGGACATGGTTTGAGTGGTGAATAGGAAAGACTGGGAGAACATTTCACTACACACACACAAGATAACCTATGCACCACAGGTAATTGACAGTGTATTTAAGATCTTAGCATGGAGGTATAGGACATCGCTATCAGTATTCAAAATCACCCAGAAAGATAAGATGTGTTGGAAGAGATGTGGGAGGGGAGGGCTCATATGTAGTGGGACTGTCCAGTGCTTTGGAAATTTTGAGTAAAGGATTTGAATATGTACACCACCTTTTGGATGCTATGCTACCCTTTGCTCTGGGATTTGCCCTCCTGAATGCCAGAAAGTGGGGACTGAGGGGCATAGGGATAAATTGATGTTGCTTGCTTTTGTGGCAGCCTGAACAGTGGTGGCGACAGCCACAACCTCCACCATTACAGAGTGTCCAAGACACTCTCTGTAAGAAGTTATTTGATTGCTATGCAAACTCACAACTGGGGACAATAACAACCAGAGTCGAGTCAATTTTTGGAGGTGGGATGAAAGGAGGGAAGGGGTCCTAGGGGGTTTGCTTATTGGAACAACTGTTGAGTTTTGATTCTAAGATATAGTGTAGAAAATGCAATGACTTGTGGTGGTGACTTTTATTATTATTCCTGGTTGTGACATTATGGAGCTTATTTTCTAGGCATATTACTTCTACTACTTATTATTTCTATAGCGCTACTTGACATGCACAGCACTATACACTGAACATGTAAAAGACTGTCCCTGCTCGACAGCGCTCATAATCTAATCAAGACAGATAAACAGGACAAACAAGGGATAAGGGAATTGTGGAAATGATAAAACAGACATGGGTACTGAACAAGTGAACAAGAGGAATTAAAAGCAGCCTCAAAAAGGTGTGCTTTTCGCCTAGATTTGAAGACGGTCAGAGCTGGAGCTTGGCGTACTGATTCAGGAAGTCTATTCTAGGCGTATGGTGCAGCAAGATAAAAGGAATGGCGTCTGGACTGGAGTTTGCAGTAGAGGAGAAGGGTACAGATAAAAGACTTACCCTATGAGCGGAGTTCCCAGGGAGGAGTGTAGGGAGAGATGAGAGGAGAGGTACTGAGGAGCTGCAGAATGAATGCACTGTAAGTCAATAAGAGGAGTATGACTTGTATGCGTAAATGGATAGGGAACCAATGAAGTGACTTGAGGAGAGGGCTAATATGAGCATAGTGACACTGGCGGAACATAAGTCGTGCAGCAGAGTTTTGAACAGATTGAAGGAGAACGAGATGGCTCCATGGGAGACCTGCGAGAAGCAAATTGCAGTAGTCTAAGTGAGAGGTGATAAGAGTATGGATAAGGGTTTTGGTAGTGTGCTCAGAAAGGAACTGGGACAAATTTTGGTGATGTTACAGAGAAAGAAACAACATGTTTTAGCATTCTGTTGGATATGTGCAGAGAAAGAGAGATAGGAGTCAAAGATGACCCCAAGGTTAAGAGTTGATGAGACAGGGAGGATGAGTGTTACCTACAGAGATAGAGAATGGGGGGAAGAGGAAAGGTGAGTTTAGGGGGAAAGATAAGAAGCTCAGTCTTAGTCATGTTTAGTTTCAGATGGTGGTAAGACATCCAGGCAGCAATGTCAGACAGGCAGGCTGAGACTTGGCCTGGATTTCTGCTGAAATTCTGGTGTGGAGAGGTAGATATAGGAGTCATCAGCATAAAGGTGTTACTGAAAACCATGAAAAGAGATCAGAGCACCAGGGAAGAAGTATAGATGGAGAAAAGAAGAGGTCCCAAGACAGAGCCCTGAGGTACACCAACTGATAGTGGGATAGAAGGAGGATCCACCATATCATATACTAAAAGTGTGATAAGAGAGCTAAGAAGAAAACCAAGAAGAAACAGAGAATTTGGATATTTCAAAACGGCAAAATAGACGTCCATGTGCTTGAAACATCCAAATCCCGATTCTGCAGACAGAAAAAGGACATCCAACACTGCAGTACATCCAAATAGCAAAGGAGCGTGTTATGGGCATGTTCTGGGCGGGACTAGGGCAGGCCCAAAATCAGGATATCCATCAGAGATTACTGAATGGGAAGAAACCTCCAAGCCTAAAAAGGACGCCCTAAATTAGACCTATTTCAGTCACCTCCAGGGTACAAAATGGTGCTCTGATTGAGCAGCTGACCACTAGAGGGATTAAGGTATGACACCTCCTTAACCCTCCAGTGGTTGTTGTCCCTCTCCCTTGAAAATAAAACTGAAAGGGGATACCAGGTTCTATCATGACAGCTTCAGGTATTATGAGCATTCTTAGCAAAGCAGGAAGTAAGTCTGAGGGCTACTTAGTGGTTAGTGAACATAAGCGTTTCATTACTAAGACAGACCGAAGGTCCATCAAGCCCAGTATCCTGTTTCCAACAGTGGCCAATTCAGGTCATAAGTACCTGGCAAGATCCCAAAACAGTACATTTTATGCTGCTTATCCTAAGTAGTGGATTTTCCCAAGTCCATTTTAATAATGGATTATGGACTTTTCTTTTAGGAAGATATTCAAATCTATTTTAAACCCCACTAAGCTAATTGCTTTTACCACGTTCTCAGGCAATGAATTCCAGACTTTAATTTCACATTGAGTGAAAATATATTTTCTCTGATTTGTTTTAAATTTACTACTTTGTAGCTTTATTGCATCCCCAAAGATTTGTTACCTGGTGAAAGAGATACCAGGTCCAAGTTTTTTTTATACTGACTTGCGACATTAGCTACTCTAACAGGGGCAATGCAGGGTTAAGGGACCCTTTTACTAAGCCGCAGCAAAAAAGTGGCCTGCAGCAGTGCGAGCGCATCTTTTAGGCGCACGCCAGGCCAGTTTTTGCTGCATCCTGGAAAAAGGGCCTTTTTTTAAGGGGCCGGAAAATGGAAGTGCAGCAAAATAAAAACTAGCATGCATCCATTTTCAGCCTAAGACCTTACTGCCACCCATTGACTTAGCGGTGAGGTCTCACGCGCCACCTGGGCGGTAAGCATGCACTGAGTGTCCACTGCTGGTTACTGCAGGGTAACTGCCTAATGGTAGAAAATAGAAAATTTATTTTCTACCACGTGTTCAGCGCACACCAAGTACCACCCGGGGCATCTGGTAGCCAGGTGGTAATGCCGATTTGGTGTGCGCTGGACGTGTATAGGCCCTTATGTGCCTTTGTAAAAGAGCCCCTAAGTGACTTGCCCAGGATCACAAGGAGCTGTAGTAGGAACTGAACCTAGCTCCTGAGGTTCTCAGTCCACTGCACTTTTTTTTTTTTTTTATTATTTTGAGCCCTCCAGAAACAGAATAGCTACTGTACCTCAATATATAAGCCATCTGCAAGTCTGAAGCCTATTGAAGTGGTGTACATCTGCGTGGTGTACAACCTCGGAGTCATCTTCGACTCCTCCCTCTCCTTCTCTGCACATATCCAGCAGATAGCCAAGACCTGTCACTTCTTTCTCTATAACATCAGCAAAATTCGCCCTTTCCTATCTGAGCACACCACCCGAACTCTCATTCACTCGCTCATTACCTCTCGCCTTGACTACTGCAACCTGCTCCTCACTGGCCTCCCACTTAGCCATCTATCCCCCCTTCAATCCGTTCAGAACTCTGCTGCACGTCTTATCTTCCGTCTGGACCGATATGCTCATATCACCCCTCTCCTCAAGTCACTTCACTGGCTTCCGATCAGGTACCGCATACAGTTCAAGCTTCTCCTACTAACCTACAAATGCACTCGATCTGCAGCCCCTTGTTACCTCTCTACCCTTATCTCCCCTTACGTTCCTACCCGAAACCTCCGCTCACAGGACAAATCCCTCCTCTCAGTACCCTTCTCCTCCACCGCCAACTCCAGGCTCCTCCCTTTCTGTCTCGCCTCACCCTATGCTTGGAATAAACTCCCCGAGTCCATACGCCAAGCCCCCTCCTTGCCCATCTTCAAATCCTTGCTCAAGGCACACCTCTTCAATGTCGAATTCGGCACCTAACCATTATATACCTCTATTCAGGAAATCTAGACTGCCCCAACTTGACATTTCGTCCTTTAGATTGTAAGCTCCTTTGAGCAGGGACTGTCCTTCTTTGTTAATCTGTACAGCACTGTGTAACCCTAGTAGCGCTTTAGAAATGTTAAGTAGTAGTAGTAGTACAGTAGGTATTTTTCTGTTCTTGGAGGGCTCACTATTACAAAATAAAAGAATTAATGTGGGATTTGAACCTAGGTCTCCTTGGTTTAAGGTTCACTGCACAAAGTTGGAGATAGAACATATCTAAGTTGGAATGCTCATATTCAAATAGTACATAAAAGGAGACGTATGAATTCTAGGCACCCAAGTTAACACTAACTCAAGAAATATTACCAATTGTCAAAGCTAAAATATAGATGAGCTATGGTATATAACTGTATACAATACACTTCACTGAAGCAGATTTAGACTATTCATATTCTTACCAAAAGGTGTTTCTCCAAGTTAAGCAACAGTTTTTCAGGGGTGTCTTCTGTGTTCTGCAGCAGGTGTTTTAGCTCTGCAGTACTCAGTCCTAATGTCCTTGTAGGGTGGGATCCATCTACTTCCATGAGACTGCCTTCATCTCCACAACAGCTCTGAATATATAAACACAATTTTCTACTTAAAGATCTGGTATAGCTGCTTGCCAATTTTTAAGATGCATCAAAATCAAAGGGTAAAAAGTACATGCTGACATTTGGCATTACACTAAAACATCATACCAGAAAGTGAGTCCTTAGTGTTTTGAGTATTTTTAAAGTTGCATATGGAGAAACATAAAAAGAACATACAAGGAAAATAAAACTATGTTCAAAGATCAGATATCAAGCACCTCAACTGGCAAAGTGTGATCTGCCTCCAGCTTCTAATCATAGCACACTTTAAAAAACAAACATATATTAATGGGGTAAATATTCAGACAGTGGCAGTCAACATTATTTTTGGAATCGTACATGGAAAGAATGAAACTAAACAAATTTAGCAGTCCTTAGATACCACCTCCAGTAATTGGGAAGCAAAGCCGGTGCTGGGCAGACTTCTATGGACTGTGCCCTATTCATGGCTGGATAGATTTCGATGGGCTGGTGTGGGGTTTCAACGACAGCTTCAATAGTTAGGGAACAAGGCTAGTGCTTGTCTGATTTCTATGGTCCGTGCCCTGAAAACGGCAAGGACAAACCAAGATCAAGTGTAGATAATGTAGTAGTGCATCATACCTTATGAGTTAAATCTTGCTGGGCAGACTGGATAGACCATACAGATCTTTATCTGCTGCCAGGAATAACCTGTATAGAATGTTTGTAAGTTTGGGAAGCTTGCCAGGTGCCCTTGGCCTGGATTGGCCTCTGTCGTGGATAGGATGCTGGGCTCGATGGACCCTTGGTCTTTTCCCAGTGTGGCATTACTTATGTACTCATGTACTTATGTTATGTCCAGATTTATATGCCGAGCCATGTCTGGGCATCAGCACCGAATATCTGGGTTTATGCAACTGGCTATCCCTTATCTGGCTAAGACCAATATTCAGCACTTAACTGCCTAAAGTGAAGTGGACAAAGACAGGCCTGTGTTTTCCCCGGTTAACTTAGGTGGTTAAGTGATGACTATCGGCATTTAACTGCATAGTGCTAACTCTGCTCCCACTGGCTTCATGTTTAGCAGTTAGCACCGCTGAAGATCACTACTATCTGAATAAGTGCTGATGAGTATGAGCACATAGCCCAGCACAAGCAATTTAACCAGGTAGGAGCCTCTCCTGCCCAGTTAAGCCATTTTGAATATCGACACCAACATTTTGATAGCAAAGCTGCTAGATGCAACGTACTTAGAAATTAACAAAGCCTTTAGCATAGGTCCACAAAGGTGACTTAAATATACCTAACACCCTTGGTATGGGCCCTGAAGTGACCAACTCAGAAACTAGTTGAGTCAAAGGTGACAAAGGGTGGTTGTAAACTGAGTTCACTCCAAGAAGGTGTTATCTGTGGTGTATCGCAGGGACTGGTTCTTCATTTCATTCTTTTTAACATTTTTATGAATGCAAAAAGGCTGTCTGGCAAGGTTTGTCTCTGCAGATGATACCAAAATCTGCAACAGAGTAAGCATCTGTTCCTCCTGATGGTGTGGAATACATGAGGAGGGATCCAGCAAAGCTTTAAGAATGGTCTAGAATTTAGCATTTAAGATTTAATGCTAAAAAATCAGTCATACATTTGTGACCATCTTTGGGAAAAGGTGACTAAAGTAGTGGATCCAAAATGTTGAGAATGGCTGATTTTTCATGCCATGGGTCCATAAGCCAGGGCTCGACAAAGTTTCTTAGGATCTAGGAACCAGTCCCCTGGAATTTTTAATCATTTATGCACATTTATAAATTGCAGATTCATAATGTGCTCAAGATGATGCACAGCAAGTTATTTAACACAGTAGCAGGGAAGGAGCAGATAGGAGGCAAATGCTCTCCCTTTTGCCCACCTACCTACAGCCTACCTTCTGGCAATGGGGAGAGGATTTGGCTGTGGTTGGTGGGGCAACTGGAGAGAAGCCAAAGTTACAGCTACTATGAGTGGGTGGGACGATGCACCCTCCCCCCTACCCCCAAAAAGCTGCAGCCTTAGCCTCCCCTTCATTGCCTACCTGCGCCCCCAGCAGCTGCAGTTTTAACCCCTCCCCACTGTTAGTCCCATCCACTCCCAGCAAAGATACTCTTCATCACCTACCTAGCTATCTCAGCAGAAGCAGAAGTTCACATTCCCATCAATAACAGCAGCCTCTGAATCTCTCCTCTATCCCATTCCCCCAAAACAGTAGCTTCTCTCAATCCTCACTTCTCCCCCCACCAAAAAAAAAACCCCCCAAAACACAGATTCTTAAAAAATTTAGATTTATCGTACCAACAAAGCGCCTTAAGGGCTGCGATTGATAGTACTCCAAGTATCCTCCTGATCAAGGTGGCTCCATGCAGACTGCCTCTCCAGGGTGGATATCCCCAAATTTCTCTCTCTACCTCTCTTCTTCCCCACCACCCAGCCCATAAACACCCACCCACATAGCTCTCTCACTGCCTCCCCCAGCACACACACACACAAACACCCACCCTCTTTCCCACTAGCTCTCTCCCTCTCTGCAGCGCGACACCCTTACACACATACCCATAACTTATTTCTACATCCCTCCAGTGCACACACACACACATACATCCATTGTGCTCTCTCTGTGCCTCCCACAGTGCACAAGCACACGCCCCCATAACTCCCTCTCTCTCTCTCTGCCCCCCCCCCCCAGCACATTCACTCACCCACAGATTTCTGTCAATCACCATGCCACCCTCCTGTGGCATACACTTCCCTTCCCCAGGTAGCTGTCTCCCAAGATGACCCTCCCCAACTAGATCCTCAGTACTGTTCACCAGCTTTTTATCTTCTCCACCTGCACAGACCAGTCTGTGTTCCCCCCCTCCCCCTACCTCTCCCTCCAGCAACAGACACCCACTTTGTGCTCCCCCCTTATATTGAGCATTACCCCTCTATCTCCCTATCTTTCTCCCTGTGATCAACAATGCCCCTCTGTGTTCCTATCCCACCCCTTTTCCAGCATTGCCCAGTGTCTCAGTCTCTATTCTTACTCCATGTCCAGCATCTCGTCTATGCCCTGTCCCTCCCCTTTCTTCCACTACCCTGGTCCAGTATCTCTCCTTCTCTCTCCCCTGCCCCCCACCATGTTCTGGTATAACCCTCTCTTTCCATCGGTGGGTGCAGCATCTCTCCTCCTCTGTTCCACCCCCGAAACCAGTGTTTCTCTCTGCCCTCCCCCAGTGTCTGAGCTCTCCCCCCCCTTTGTGCTTCTCTTCCTAGCAGGTCTAGGGCCTCTCCATCTCCATCCAGCCCCACACCCCAGGGTCCAGCCCCTCTCCATCTCACCCACCACAGGGTTCAGCACATCTCAATATCTCTCCAAGCCCCCCCCAGTTTAGCACAATTCCCTTCCCTCCAGTCCACCCCCCAATGGGTCCAACATATCTTTATCCTTCTCCTTGCCTTCAGCCTCCTGAATACAGTGTGTTTCTCTCACCCTTTCTTCCCCCCTCGAAGCTTACCTTGATCCTCAGCATCGGCAGTAATCAAGACATGCTGCCTTGGCCGGCGTCAGAGCCTTCCTTCTGCCAAGTCCCACCTGTAAGGAAGCAGGAAGCTACCTCCCAGAAGGCATGACTCGGCAGAGAGAAGGCCCCCGACGCCGGCCTGAGTAGCGTGACTTGATGGCTACTATTGCCCCTAGGGATCAAGGTAAGCTTTAAGGGAGGAGCTAGGGTGAGTGAGAGAGAGAGAGAGACAGAGATGCTGCATTCAAGAGGCTGGAGGTAAGGAGAGGGAGAGTACCCTGTCTGTGCTGTGGACCCAGCGGGGACTGCAGACAGTAATACCATACGAATATTGCACAACCATCAAAGACTGATCAGACACACCACAACCTATCAAACAGACAACTACCTAAGCAAAGGCAGAACACCAACATTTAGACAATCAACTCAGAGCACACAAAAGGGCCCTAACAAAAGCACCCCAACTAAGACAACTAATAAAAGTTCACAAAATACCAAGTGCAGAAGACCCATACCAAACAATCCAAGTGGGTTATATCAATGCCAGATCCGCAGTAAACAAAACGGCAACACTAACAGACTGGATCATGGCAGAAGACTTTGAATTACTTATCAGTGAAACCTGGATCCATGACCAAAAAGACCCCATAAACCTAGACCTGTGTCCTCCAGGATACAAAATCACACACTGGACCAGGAAGGAAAAAAAAAAGGAGGAGGCATAGCACTAATCTATCGATCTCACGTTATCACCGAAACCATCGCCGAGTCCATAACACCCCAACTTGAAATCGCTTCAATCATAATCCACAACAAAACCCTACACGATTACTTAAATTGTGTACTGCTTTACAGACCCCCTGGTATTTGGAACGAAGGCCAGACCAATTTCATGGACTTCATTTCAAACACATGTGCGACCAACTCCAATGTACTAGTACTAAGAGACATTAACCTTCACCTAGAAGACCCAAACTCTACCAATGCACGAGAATGCAAGGAATTCCTTCACTTTCGGGATTTCAAATGGCCACAACTGCAAGCAACCCACGTCAAAGGGCACACATTCAATCTCATATCACACAAACTATTAACAGACCAGAACAATAACAGATATTAAATGGACAGAAACATCCTGGTCTGATCATTATAAACTAAACCTATCATTACACTGGCGAAAGAAGGGAGTACACCAAACACAAGAACACACTACATATACATCCAGAGGCCATGTAGACACAAAAACATTCTGGCAACTGTTATACAACAATGGATGGACAGCACTAACTGAATCCACAGACTACCTCCTGGAATGGGATAAAAGATGTAAGTGCATACTAGATGAAATATCACCTTTACGAACAAGAATGTGACAAAAGCACAGCTCGATACCGTGGTTCAACGATGAACTGAAAAAGCTAAAAACACAAACCAGGCAACATGAACGAGCATGGAAAAAAACAAAAGATGAACACACATTCAACACATGGAAACAATCACAAAGAAAATACAAATACTCAATAAGACAGATCAAAAGATCATACTATAAAACTAAATTAGGAACAGATTACAAAGACACAAAGAAACTATATCAACTAGTGAATAAACTCCTAGATACCAACCGGGTCACTGCATCGAACAGACACCCCATCTGCAGACAAACTTGCTAAGTAGTTCAATGAAAAAATTGTAAACCTACGCAATACGTTACCCCAAGGCAGCATAGAGATCAAAAACTTCCTAAACGAGCTGGACCCAATAAATGGGGAACACCCGGCGGACCGCATTTGGTTAAACTTCGCCCCCCCTTACTGTCGATACTGTAACACGGGTGCTCAGGAGGTTTGTCAACACTCACTGCAAACTAGATACATGTCCCAACTACTTACTGAAATCAGCCCCTGACCGCTTCATGGTAGATCTCACATCCCACCTACACTACATGCTTCAGCAAGGTCTCCTCCCGAAGGAAAAGAGTAATATTTTACTCACCACAATACCGGACACCACGAAAAAAGCAAATGAAATCACCAACTACCGACCAGTGGCATCCATCCCGCTGTCAGTCAAACTGATGGAAAGTATGGTAGACAAACAACTAACAGACTACATAAACAAATTCTCAATATTACATGAATCACAGTCTGGCTTTCGCCTGTTACACAGCACAACGTCCTCCTCCTCCAATTCAACATGGTAAACCATAACATATTAATAAGATTACTTGACAAATTCAGGATTGCTGGCAATATACTTAACTGGATCAAGGGTTTCCTAACCACAAGAACCTATCAGGTAAAGTCAAAATCAAACATATCACCGTGGAAAGCAGATTGCAGAGTACCACAAGGCTCACCGCTATCCCCGATCCTCTTATCCACATCTGCTAAGCCAACCAGAAAGGGCAGCTGTGCAGTCAGGAGGAGATGACAAGATGGCTGACTGAGCTCACAATGGTCTATAAAAAAAGGCGTCAACTCTCATCCACCAAGCAAGCACTCTGTCCCCAGTGAGGCCCCTGCTAGACTCCAGGGCCGCCAGCCAGCGTGGTCAGGGATCTGTAGTCTTGCAATTCAGTTTATGAAATGCGAGGCCGTTTTTGCGCACATCACGCCGACTCCAGCCAGCATCCGTAGCAACCTCCTCGCGCTCACACAAGGGGAAACCGGCAAGATGTCCTGTCGCCTAAAGCAGCCTTCTCCCTCCTGCGCTTCTCTACCTCCCCCTCCTTCACCAGGAGCACACTGTCACTTCCGCACTGTCGCCAGAAATGGCTGGTCCTGCCCACTGCACTGAAAGCAGCCCAACTCCCAGGTGGCTCCACTCCCTCCAGGGATAAAATCCCTGCGCTACTGTAATCCACAGTAACAATACCACTAAGTAGGAATGACACCGCTCACCAGAGAGAATCTGATCAAAACTGGTTCCTTCAACCTCCACTGGTGGGTCCTTTGTCATCTGTGAGCAGGTAACAATAGGATGTAGTTGGAAGAGGCTGCTGGAGCTTAATGTGTTGCGGCCATCTTGGGCAGCAACTCCACCGGAAGTCTCTATATTTGAAATTTTAAAAACAGGTTTCCTAGGTGCTACAAAGCTACATTCTTTCACTTTATATATAGTGAGCAGCAAATTAAATTAAATGAATTGCCAGTAGATCTCCAGTGCTGACCAGTTTAATATTGATCTCTACCAAATATTCTGGCCCTTCCCCATATAAGGACATCACAGACTATAGCCATCTAGTAATCAAAAAGTCAGGATCAGCAAAATGGTGGTAACCTGGCACCTTCTAGGTTACTATGTTAGTATATTAATCTAAAATATATAAATACTAGTAAAACATGCCCGTTTCTGGAGGAAATGAAACGGGCGCTAGCAAGGTTTTCCTCCCGAACCCCCCCACCCTACCCACCCCTTCGGCGTTGTGAAGCCACTGACCGCCATTGCTCCGCACCTCATCAACGCACGCCACCTTCATCCACTGACGCCATTGCTCCGCCCTCGACGTCATCACATTTGACGCGAGGGCGGGGCCCAGACACAGTGATTTTGGTGGCTTCACCACCACAAACCCTTCGAACCCGAAGGAAGTGCCCGCAGGAAGTGACACTGACGTCAGTGTCCTCAGAACGTTGAGGGTGAGTTTTATTATATAGGATTTTTATAATCTAATTTGTTTGTAACTATACTGTATGTTATATCATGTTTGATATCAAAATTTAGCTGATTTTTCTCCAGCTACTTGATATATTACTACCTTATTGCAAGAGGGTCAGTGTGGCTGGGCCTGGAAGATTTATGCACCAGGACATAACATACCAGTGGTAGCAAAAGAGACCAGAGCATACGGCGAGGGGGTGGCCCCAACCAAGCGCAACATCACCTATGACCTGTGGTGTCAGCATAAAAAGTGCAGAACTCACAGTAAGTGACTGCAGGAAATTGGCAGATTGCAATCCCTCCTCACAAGACATGCCTGAGGTCTCCCTTAGTCCTACGATCCACCCATTGCCTCAAGTTCCAGGAGGTAACTCCACCCAGCCTCTATATCTTCCTTACCCCAAGATGATTCAGGGTAGTGGTGGTATAATTCAACACGGTTGAGAGTTAATAACAATATAGCAGAGACATTTCACTCAGATTTGAGTACATCTGAGTTGGAAGTGGCTTTGGGTGAAGAAACAGAAGGGAGATCTCTTTTGGTAGTTGGGAGTGGTTGCTCCTCACCCATTGTCCTTCTGTATTTGAAAACAGTTCAACCTATTTTATTTACAGGGCTGATAAATGGACTTCAGGTAACCCCTCGACTTCACCCTCAAAAAAAAGTCATGAATCTGGAGCTTTGGAGGCTGACATGCAGGATGGAGGATTCCCTAAGTAGCTGTCTGTCCCAGCTTTGTAAGTTCTCTGCTGAGTCAGCTTCTAAGTTATCAGTTCAGAATTAGAAGTACATTGCAAGATGACACTAGGATGATTGCATTAGAAGGTGATGGAACTTCTGTAATTGAAGGAAATATATATTTCTACTACTACTACTTAGCATTTCTAGAGCGCTACTAGGGTTACGCAGCACTGTACAAATTAACAAAGAAGGACGGTCCCTGCTCAAAGGAGCTTACAATCTAAAGGACGAAATGTCAAGTGGGGTAGTCTAGATTTCCTGAGTAGAGGTGTAGTGGTTAGGTGCCGAAGGCGACATTGAAGAAGTGGGCTTTGAGCAATGATTTGAAGATGGGCAGGGAGGGGGCCTGGCGTATGGGCTCAGGGAGTTTGTTCCAAGCATAATATGAAAAATTTTGAAAATGTGATCCATTATAATAATTAAAACCTTTTGATCATTTGATATTTGGATCAAAGATGTGGACAAATTATTGTTTGGCTGTTTTGAAATTATCAATGGATTCATTGCCTATAGTAAATAGGGGTTATTATATCCCTAGTACCATAAGAAGACTTCCAAATACTGAAGGAGATATTGGTGGAATTGGTTTTGATCATTTAAATCTTACTGAAATATAAGAAACCCTCCTTTGAAACAACAAATCAATCTACTCTTGTTTCCTTTTGTCAATCTCCATATAGAAATGCAATTATTTTTCAGAACCATATGATCCTTTTTCATAGTCAATGAAAACATGCTAAAAAATGCAGGGTCGATATAGCATGCATGGGCAAGATGGCGTCTGAGAGGGAGCTTTGAAAAGACGCTCCGGATCTATTACCTATTTACCTCTTAAACTCCTGCTCGGCAATGCCCAAGAGGAGGGGCAGGCAAAGAGTTGGTCCCGCGGCTCCAGCTTCGCCGTCGGTTTCAACTTTGGAGCGTTACTTCACCCCGGGAGCAATGTCGGGAGTCTCTATTCCGCTGACAGAGAGAGCGGAAGAAGGAGAGCCGCCTCACCGCCTGGAAACTGAAACAACATTGAGCCCCGAGCAGCGGTTAGCCCCGCCTATGCCGGCAGATACGCCAGGAAGGGACCGAGAAACCCCTAGTACCCAGGAGGTGAAAGGGAAACTCGGCGCGGGACCCACCCTGGTTGAAACTCTGCCGAAAGTAACAACACACGAGGTGTTGGGACTGAATGACGGGAAGGACTTGACTCGAGACCATTCTTCAGAGGGAGCGGGGCTGTTGGAGCACCCTATTCAGATGGATGTATCAAGTAAGTTTTTACTTGCTGAGAAACCAGAAAATATAACGTTAGACGCCATTTGGGAGGCACTAAAGAAACTGGAAGCGTTGTTTGTACAAAAGCTTACCCCTTTATCAGAACAATCTCAGCTGTTGTTGAATAAAATACCAGTCCTAGAAGGACGAATACAAACTGTGGACAATTTAGTAGAAAATAATTTGCAAGAAATACGAAATTTACAGCAAGTGCAAACCAATTTAATTAAAGAGAATCAATATCTACAGAACAAAATTGAAACCTTAGAGAATGTACAGAGAGCTAATACTCTTCGATTGATAAATTTTCCTAAGCAACCAATGATAGCTCCATTAATAACTTTTAAAAAATATTTAGGTGAAGTTCTGGGCATACCGGAAAAGGTATACCCACCTATTTCAAGAATTTATTTCCTACCACCTTATAAGAGAAAAGAGAATCAACAAGCATCACAACAAGGAAATGAAATCCCATTTGATACTTTGGATTTAAATTTGACTCAAACTTTGGAAGATGATAACTTGGGATTAATACCAATGACTCTAATTGTCTCTTTTGTACTACAGCCGGATAGGGACTGGATATTAAACCAATTTTTCCGTTATAGAGAACAGCTTTTTATGAACTATAAAATAAGAATGTTTTCGGATGTCTCTAGGGCTACCCAAAAACGGCGTAAAGAATTCCTTAAACTTCACCCAAAAATTCAACAGTTGGGCGCTATCTGGTGGTTGAATTTTCCATGTAAATGTGTAGTTAAGTTGCATTCGGTCAAATATAGATTTTTTGACCCTATGCAATTTGGCTCCTTTTTGGATGCAAAAATAGCCTTACTGCCCTCTGATCAGTTAAGACAAATTACATCAACTCCGTGAATTATTAGGACTCCCGGAACTCCCTCTCATTCTCCAGTTCCTTAAGCAAAGAATTTGTAGGTTATTCTTTTGCTATTTCCTGAAAATATTAGTATGCCTCCTGTTTTGTGGACTATAGATGAATAATTAATATGTTTAAAAATCTCAGCTTATATTGTAATATAATTTTCTTGTAACTTATTTTGTCCTTTGACCCTTTGTTATTTCAATGTAAGAAGGGAATTTGCTATTTTTATTTTTCCTTTGTTAAATCATCTTTGCCAAACAAGATATGTTCTTGTAATTAATGTAAAATTCTAAGAAATAAATAAATAAAAATGCAGGGTCATGCATTTAGGCTGCAAAAAACAGATGAAATGGTACAGTTTAGGGGGTGAAGAACTTTTGTGCATGAAAGAGGAGCGGAACTTGGGTGCTATCGCATGTGATGATCTTAAAGTGGCCAAACAAGTAGAAAAGGCAATGGTGAAAGCTAAATAGATGCTTGGGTTCATGGGGAGAGGAATGTGCAAGTAGGAAAAAGGAGGTAATGATGTACATGTATAAGACCGGTGAGACCTCATTCAGAATATTGTGTACAATTTTGGAAATCGTACCTTCAAAAAGATATAAACAAGATGGTATTGGTCCAGAGGGCGGCTACTAAAATAGTCAGTAGTCCTTGTCATAAAGCGTATGGGACAGACTTAAAGATCAGTTCAAATAAAAAAAAAACAAGGGCTGTGGAGCTAACAATTAAAAAATAATAATTTTTTTAAAACCCCATCAACATCAAAATAAAAGGAACAGTATATAAAATATCAAATCAAAATCTTGGAAACCTTTGAAAAAGGAAAAAGCCTCAGACTCTGTATGGAACAGATACTTAAGCTCCAAGACTAGAAAAGGTAATGACCTCCATGGCTTAAAAAAACCTTCACCATTCAAAGGTACACTATAAATATCAAAACTCAAAATATAAATTTAACAAGCTGTTTAGTATTACAAAAAATGATCTTAACCTTGATCAATAATTCAAGCAAAGATACAGGATTGTGATTGTTCATCTTAGCATTTTATCTATGGTAGACCAGCACCAGTTAAATGTCAATCTAGGACATGCACAGTCCTGTATCTTTGCTATAATCTCATATGCATCATGCCTTTGGAATAGCAAGGGTGTAAGCTGTGGAATTTCAGCCCACATAAGCCAATGGAATTCAGTGAAGGAAAAAACTGTAGCAACCGTGCACCTAAAAGAACTTGGATTTCAGTTGATCTCTCTCCAGCATTTAGTAGGTAGAGTCCTAACGGACAAATAACAAAGATAAGAATATACTGCTAGCTGTCTTCACTAGAAATTACTCTTCAAGCATCCAAAGAAATGGATTTAGATAGAAACAGAGAGAGAGAGAGAGATGCATAGATACAGATATATCTGTACATATACACACATATATTTCTATCTATACATCTATGCACATTATTTCAATTATTGCAACCATAGATTTCATAGGCTGACCTAACTGACCAGAGTAATTAAAACTGTGAAAGCTTCACTTATGTTTACCATACAAAAATAATCATGCCAACATCTGACATAGGACTATGCAGCATGGGTTATACATTAGATTAAGAGATGGTGTACATATAGACTCTTGATAATTTCATTCATTGTGAACTGCTCTGTTGTGTTTTAGGGAAGGGTGGTATATTAAGTTAATAAACCATAAACCATATAATATTTTTCTGTGGTACAACCAAAGTGGTATACATATTATATACAGGTACTTTCTCTGTCCCTAGTGGGCTCACAATCTAAGTATTATTCCTGGGGCAATAGAGGGTTAAGAGACTTGCCCAGGGTCACTTGGAACCACAGCAGGAATCAAACTCAGCTCCCCCTGGTTTTTAGCCCACTGCACTAACCATTAGGCTACTCCTCCACTCTAAGCATGGGGCAATGCCAGACTGAAACAGACTCTGGAATGCACAACCATAGCAAGCAACAGGAGATGGCATGTGGTCCAATCCTACAGCATGGGCTCAAAGAAACCAGAGAGCTGGAGGAGTACACAGAAACAAGGGTGGACTAAGCTTGAACATGCATGAAATAAAAATAAGGAACAATGGCAAGGAGGGAGACAAATATCTACTGCAGTGCTGCAGACCCTACCACTGCTTTAAGTGAACTAATTTTATGGAGAGATATATCAGTTTATTGTTAACAGAGGCATGCCAATATGGACTGGGAAGAAACAAGTATTATACCTCACAAAAGTCTAAGCATGTTATATTTCTCATTATTCCTAACAAACATGCCTACGGAAAAAAAATTAAAATATTTTCACTTACCATTGAATCAGAGTTCAGAATTTGTCTCATAAAGTCCAGAAAAGAAGAGGCTAATTCCCCCGTGTCCTTAGTGAAGCTACACATCACTCGTTTCAACAAAACATACAGAACACGCTCATGTTTTCTCAGAGAACTGTTTGGAAAAGGAAAATAAAATATTAGCTACCAATAATGAAGTGTCTTTCTTGAAACTAAAAAGAATCTAATAAAAACAGGAATGCAAGAATATCCTAGTGTTTAGAGCAATAGGCTGACAACCAGGGAAGCCAGAGTTCAAATCCCACTGATATTCCTTGTGATATCCATCAGCAAGTCACTCAATTCTCCAGTACCTCAGATACAGGTCCCGATGATTAGAAGCAAACGCAGGCGCTAAAGGCCATTAGTGTCAGACTAGCACCTGCATTAGTGAGCGCAGAATACTCAGAGGCTCTAGCACGGGAAACAAGTGCGCCAAATAAATGTTAATGGGGTCATTTCCTAATTCTTCCCAAAACTCAGAGAACAGCAGGCATTAGAGTGTTTGAAGAAAGGATTTCTCACACTTCTCTATAAAATTTGCCGTTTTTTATTTAATTTTGAAGCAGAAGGATGCTGTGCAAGCTCTTAAGCACCAGCAGTGAGAAACTAATGTGAGCGAGTTCGAGCAAACCAAAAAGTAAAGTACACATTGACACCTGTTTCCTGTGTTTAAAAATATAAGCCTTCCAAGTAAAAAAAAGATAAATAAAGTTAAAAGCTTATGTTTAAAGGCACAGAAAACAAATGCCAACTATAAACATAAATACAATAAATGAGGAAATATGATGTCAGTATAATACAAAAACTATCTCATTGGGATAAGAACTGCAATACCGGGTCAGAAAAAGATCCATCTAGTCCAGTATCTTGTTTCTAACAGTGGCCAATCTAAGTTACAAGTACCAGAGACCTAAAAAGTAGCAGAATTCAATGATACTTAACCCGGGGATAAGCAATGTCTTTCCCCATATCTACCTTAATGGTTTATGGACTTTACCTCCAGAAATGTGTCCAAATCTTTTTAAAACAGCTACATTAACTGATTTTACCACATCCTCTAGTAGGAATTTCCAGAGCTTAAATGTGCATTAAGTGATAGTATTTTCTCTGATTAATTTTAAAAGTATTAATATATAATGTCATTGCAAGTCCCCTAGTCACCACTCCACTCTGGATTTTGTAGACTTCTACCATTTCTCTCCTCAGCTATCTCTTCTACAAGTAAAAAAACACTAACCTCTTTAATCACTCCTTTTAACACCATGGAGAAATATAGAGGCATTATGATATTGTTTGTTTTATTCTCTATTCCTTTCCTAACAATTCCTGACATTGCTTCTTTTGGCTGTAGCCACAAGCAGAGCATAAGATTTTTATTGTCCATGATGACACCTAGAAACTTTTTCTGGGATAGTGACTCCTAATGTGGATCCTAACATCACATAGCTATAATTTGAGCTGTTCTTCCCAACGTGCATCACCTTGTGCTTTTGAAGCTCAGTCTTCCAGTCTCATATGGTCCTCCTGCAATTTCTCATAGTCCACATGAAATTTAAAATCTTTGAATAATTTTGTGTTATCCGCAAATTTGACTGCTTCACTCAGTAGTCCCATTTCCATTATATATGCGTTACAAAGCACCTGTCCCATTAGAGATCCCTGTGGCATTCCATTGTTCACCCTCCTCTACTGAGAGAATTGGCCATTTAACCATATTCTGTTTTCTTTTAACCAGTTCCCAAACCCCAACAGGACATTGCCTCCTATCCCATAGATTTTTACTGTCCTGAGGAGTCTCGTGAGGGACTTTATAAAATGCTTTCTGAAATGTAAATACACTACGTGAATTAGCTCACCGTTATCTACACTTATTCATTGCCCCATTCTTGGGAACCGGTCTTGTCTGCAAATTCTACACCCTGAAAACTATCCCCCCACCCCTCCACGTGACTGCCCCGTCTCCAAAAACTATATCCCCACAACTGCTTCCACCCTCAAAAACTATCTCCAGGAAATGCCTCAACACGAATACAATGCATTTAGGGTTGGAAAGAATATCCATGAAGCTTGCTCTGCATGCTTTCCCCACTTGTTATATTAATTTTGGGTTTAGCTTACTTTTTCATTAGCAGTTCATGAAGAGTTACACACAGCTACAGTAGGTATTTGTGCTCCAAAAATAGTTTACAATCCAAGGGCTAGATTTATTAGAAGGTGCTACCATATTAACCTGAGTCAATCCAAGTTATTATGCTCTAATACACTAGTAAATGTATACCTAAGTTTGTACCCAAGGTAACTCAATGAAGTGACTTGCCCAGGTAACAAGATGTCAGTAAGAATTAACACTGTTTTCCCTGATTGTCATCCTGCTTCTGTTCCACAGCAGGTAAATAGCATTTGTTATTGCATATTAATGAGTATGGAGAATATGAACCTCTTTTATAAAGTCTAATGGTTAAAAATAGGCCACTTTCTCCACAAGTCTGGAAAGAAAAGAAGACTCTAGAATGCCCAACAGTAACATAGTGACGGCAGATAAAGACCTGAATGGTCCATCAAGTCTATCCAACAGTCACATTCATTATCATTTCAAGATTTAAATCAACAATGAACATATTATATACTTAATCATGGTTTTTCTTTGGTGTTTCTGGGACATAGACCATAGAAGTCTGCCCAGCTCTGTCCCTATGTTCCAACTATTGGAGTTGCCATCAAAGCCCATTCCAGCCTATCATAATCAGTCTTGTTGGTTGTGGGACAAAGACCATATAAGTCTGCCTGGCAGTGTCCTCATATTCCAAACCACTGGAATTTCCGCTGAAGCTCTCTCCAGCTCATCCTAAGACTGTATAAGGCAGCCCAGCACCGGCCTTAGTTGATGCAGCCAGAGTCACCATCTAAGCACCACTTGACATGCAAGCACATATGCAATCCTTTAAGTTTTGTTTTTTATATCACTCCTTTTCCAATTAGAGAACCTCTGAGTTCTCCCACACTTTTTTGAATTCTGAAAACATTTTTTTCCACCACCTCCCTCGGGAGGTCATACCAGGCATCTAACACCCTCTCCATGAAAGAATTTTCTGTCATTACTCCTAAGTCTACCACCCCAAAACCTCAATTCATGCCCTCTAGTTTTATCACTTTCCCCTTCTCTGGAAAACATTTGTTTCTATATTAATACTTTTCAAGAATTTAAATGTCTGTATCATATCTCCCCTGCTCCTCCTCTCCTCTAGGGTATACATATTCAGGTCTTCCAATCTCTTCTCATATGTCCTTTGGCGCAAGCCCCATATCATTATTGTTGCCTTTCTTTGGACCGCTTCAAGTCTTCTTACATCTTTAGCAAGATACGGCCTCCAAAACTGAACACAATACTCTAGGTGGGGCCTCACCAACAACTTGTACAGGGGCATCAAAATCTTTCTTCTGCTGGTTACATCTCTCTATTTACAGCCTTGCATCCTTCTGGCTATGGCCACCGCCTTGTCACACTGTTTCGTCGCCTTCAGATCCAATCATCTCAAGATCCCTCTCCCCTTGTGTGCATATCAGCTTCTCACTGCCTAGCAAATATGTCTCTCTTGGATTTCTACTCCCTAAGTGCATCACTTTGCACTTCTTAGCATTGAATTTTAATTGCCAAACATTATACCATTCTTCTAACTTATTCAGATCCTTTTTCAAGTTTTCCACTCTCTCTGGAGTGTCCACTCTGTTACAAATCTTAGTATCACCCGCAAAAAGGCAGACCTTACCTTCTAAACCTTTGGCAATGTCGCTCACAAATATACTGAACAGAATCGGTTCCAGCACCGATCCATGAGGCACTCCACTAATCACCTTTCCTTCCTCTGAGTGAATTCCATTAGCCACTATACTCTGGAGTCTGTCAACCAGTTCCTAATCCAGTTCACCACTTTGGGTCCTAACTTCAGTCCATCAAGTTTATTCCAGAGCCTCCTATGAGGAACCGTGTCAAAGGCTTTGCTGAAATCTAAGTAGATTACATCTAGCGCAGGTCCTCAAGCCAATTCTCTGGTCACCTAGTCAAAGAATTCAGATTCCTTTGGCATGATTTACTTTTGGTAAAATCATGTTGTCTCACATCTTGTAACCTATTGGATTCCAGGAAATTCACTAGCCTTTCCTTCAGCATCGCTTCCATTACTTTTCCAATAACCAAAGTGAGGTTTATCAGCCTGTAGTTTCCAGTTTCTTCTGTCACTACTTTTGTGAACAGGGTCCACATCTGCTCTTCTCCGATCCCAAGGAACCTCCCCCATCTTCAAGAATTTATTAAACAAATCTTAGAGGATCCATCAGAACCTCTCTGAGCTCCCTCAATATCCACAGATGGATCCCATCCAGTCCCACAGCTTTGACCACCTTCAGTTTTTGGCAATGTCACTCACAAATATACTGAACAGAATCGGGTCCACCACCAATCACCTTTCCTTCCTCTGAGTGAATTCCATTAGCCACTATACTCTGGAGTCTGTCTGTCAACCAGTTCCTAATCCAGTTCACCTTCTTCCATAAACAGTGCTATATCCACTCCATTCTCATATGTACTTTTGCCAGTCAATCGTGGTCCTTCTCCATGATTTTCTTCTGTGAACATTTGCTTTTTCCTCATCATTCTCTACATAGCAGTTCACAGCATCTTTCAGTCTCACAATTCCATTTTTAATCTTCCTCCTTTCACTAATATACCTGAAAAAATTCTTGTTGCCCCTCCTTACATTTCTAGCAGCTTGTTCTTCCGTTTGCGCTTTTGCCAGTTGTATCTCTCTCGTGGCTTCTTTCAGTTTCATTCGGTATTCGTCTCAGTGTTCCTCTTCTTGTTTTTTTCAGTATTTCATGAACGACAACTCTTTAGCCTTTATTTTCTCAGCCACTTGCTTGGAGAACCATATCAGTTTCTCTTGCTTTTATTTACTCTCCTTACATAAAAGTTAGTAGCCATATTTATAGCTCCTTTCAGCTTGGTCCACTGCCTTTCCACTTCTTGTATGTCCTCCTAGCCCATCAGCTCTTTCTTCAGGAATTCCCTCATTTTGCTAAAGTCAGCATGTCTGAAATCCAGTGAGTTTTGAGTGGCTACCCTCCTACCTTTAGCTGTTATATCAAACCAAACTATTTGATGATCACTGCTTCCCAGGTAGGCACCCACTCGGACATTAGAAATACTTTATCCATTTGTGAGCACCAGATCCAACGTTGCTCTTTCCCTCGTGGGTTCTGTTACCATTTGTCTAAGCAAAGTACTTTGTAAAGTGTCCATAATCTCTGGAGATGGAACTTTCCAATTCGCATCTGGCTGGTTGAAATCTCCCAGCAACAGCACCTTTCTTTTCTTTCCCAACTTTTGGATATCTGTAACCAGATCTTTATCTAGTTCCTCCGATTATGTCGGAGGTCTGTTGACAACACACATGTGGACAGAGGCTCCATCATCTCTTTTCAAGGTGATCCATATCGTTTCTTCCTTTCCCCAGGCCCCTCGCATTTCAGTCACTGTGATACTGTTTCTCACATACAGAGCTATTCCTTTACCTTTGCGACCATCTCTATCCTTCCTAAATAGATTGTAGCCTGGTATGTTTGCATCCCATTCATGGGAATCATTTAACCATGTCTCTGTGATAGCAACAATGTCTAAGTCTGCCTCTAACATCAGGGCTTGAGGATCATGAACTTTGTTGCTTAAACTGTGAGCATTTGTGGTTATCACTTTCCAGCTACATTTCAGTGGCACTCATCTTCTGTTTAGTTTTTTCTTTAGTCTCCCTGCTGTGTTGGTAAGAAGTGATTTGCTAAGATAGCTTTTTTCATTACAACGGTTACACCTTGTCTTTTTCTGGGGGTGACCCCTGGAAGTGACCTGTCTCCACATGCCACCCCTCCTTCTAGTTTAAACACCTAGATACATATTGTCTGAATTTCTCTCCAAGGATTTATTTTTCCTGCCACAGTGAGATGCAGTCCATCATTACAATATAGTCTTTCTTTGTTTCCCATGTATTGCCCCATCCTCCTATGTACCTAAAACCTTCTTGATGACACCAGGCTTTAAGCCACCTATTGAAATTCACTATATTTTGTAAATGTTTCTCACGCTTTCCAAAAGTAGGTAATACTTCAGAAAAAGCTACCATTAAGGCTTTAACCCCTCCCCCAACTCCTGAAAAGCTCTCTGTGCTGCAAGTGGGATATTACTGGCCAGGTCATTTGTTCCCAGGTGGATAACAACATCCATGTTAGACTCCTTACTTTCTTCTCTGATTATAATCAACCTCCACTTCCCTAATTGCAAAGGCATAAAATACAAAGTGCTGCACGCGTCAACCTTTTCTTATATGAGCACACAATTCTGGAACAAACTACCACGAAACCTGAAAACGATCTACGAACTAACCGACTTCCGCAAACTATTAAAGACCCATCTCTTTGAAAAAATCTATCGAAAGGATCAAAACACATGAAGTCCACACATACTGTTAGCAATGCATCAATACATTCTCTTCTGTACTCTTATCCCCCGCAATTTTAACACATTTAAACCTTAATTTACAGGTAAAAAATAGAAAAATATTATACCCAAACGTTCTCTTGCTATTGCTCTGTTGCCCTATCAGTATCCGTTGTTCTTCTATTGGTCAGTTGTTCTTTTCCATCGTTTTATTCCCCTTAACGATACTTGGACTTTGTTTTAACTTAACTCCTCACAATGTAACCATAATCATGTTGTAACAGATTGTACTTCCATCATTACAATGTATTGTAAGCCACACTGAGCCCGCAAATAGGTGGGAAAATGTGGGATACAAATGCAATAAATAAAAATAAATAAAATTTGTCTGGTACTCCTGGTAGCTGCGGAGTCTGGAAGGCATTTCACTTTGCTGGGCCCCTTGAACTCTGTTTCAAAGTTAATGCCTTTGATAATAGAATCCCCTAGCAGCAACAATTTTCTGGTATGAGATTCTTTATTAGTGCTTTGAGGGTGTCTTTTCTTGGGACACCTTCATTACTTTTTGTTCCACCTCATTTCTATTTTCTGGAGCATCACAGTGCTGTAATGGAGCAAAAGAATTCTGTAGGGGCAACAATTGTGAGAGTGGAAGCTTCTGTGCCACATGTCGGTCTATCTGAGTCTACTGTGATCCATCTATTCTTAGGTGGTTTTATTCTTTGAGGCAGGGGTGAGAAACTAGTATGATTCTGTGCAGTGATAGATGCTGCTTTAATTGCATCCAATTCCTGCTTTACTTTGCTGAGCTCATGTTATACTAGCAAGCTGAAGACAGATATGAGTAGAAAACCCTGGAGAGAGTGGGTGTGGGAAGAGTGGGTGGGACTGTAAGTCCTCTATCAAAAGAGTTCTGGGGCAAGCAATGTCATAATTTGCTAAAATAACCACATTAAGTTTGATACAACAGTCAAATTCAGCTAGAAACTAACTTTTCACCTGTAAATCTAAATATTGCTAATAATTATAGAAGCTCTGTAATAGTGAGCCTGTTTTTTTTTTTCAAAATGGGTTCGCTTACCATTTCTTAAGTGTGAACAGCAAACAACCATGGATCAGCATGGCACTGAATACAATGGCTGGCTAGGGGGCTAGGTCTTGTCTTAGGTCGCTGATAAATTTGGGAGGTATGGGTTTCTAATACAGAAGTGAATTCATTTCATTCTCATTTCATGGGAGAACCACCTGAACTCATACACTAGGATACAACCTGACCTGCATGAAGCAAATAAACTAGTGTTAAAGTGGACTCCTCAGAAAGATTTATAAACATGAAGAGTAAGGGGACAGTATCAGTTTGGATCTTCAAATCAAAGAAATTGCAGAAAATTGTCAGGGAAATATCCTTGGTGGCAGAGTGCAGAACTTTGGAAAGTTTCTTCATTAGTTGTAATACTTTCATGTTGTGGTTTTCTCTTAGCTCAAGTTGTTTGGCAACACATATTTTTGCCAGCCAAATAGCTGTGACGATGTAATAAGGCAGAGCCGGCTGCCCGAAGAATGCTAAACTGCACAGAAAGAGGCATGACCAGCAGAACAAAGGAGGTGTTGATGCCCCTGTACAAAGTTGTTAGTGAGACCCCACTTGAAGTATTGTGTCCAGTTTTCGAGGTCGTATCTCTTCCAAGAATATAAAAAGACTTAAGGTGGTTCAGAGAAAGGTGACAAAAATGGTACAGGATTTGTGCCAAAAGACATATTAGAAGAGACTGTGTAGGGATCAGACCCCTGCCTATACAGCTGCAATACAGAGCTTGGCTCAACCGCCTGCAATTTATTCTTCAAACTGTCATACAGCACAGTGAACTTTAGCCTGAATTTGATCCTTAGCAAGAAACTGTGGCCCACTCAGCTGATACAACTCCTGACCAGTACTGCCTCAGGAACCTCTACAACTTTGGTCACTATGGACCAGAGCCAAGTTCCTCAAATAGGTGAGGTCATAAAGACTGTTGGAGCCTGGGTTCCCAGAACTGCAATGTGAATGCTGTAAAATTCATATTATTGGAGTCTCCCAAATCAGGATAGTCGGAACAGTGTGAAGTGTTTACCTTATCTATGGAGATAAGGCCTCTACCTGATCAGTATAAGAGAGACCTCTCTGGGAACCACAAGCTATCTGATCACTTCATCAGATCTGAGTTGGTACTGGTCCCAGTGCGCAGCTTGTAGATCCGGCTGGTTTCCACTACTTGACCCTGCATTGCTGCAACACTTCCGAGTTCCTCTGCTGGTGTGACTTCTCTGGACCTGCAGCCTCTTTTGGGGGGGGGGGGGGGGGGGAGACAACTCTTCACTCTATTATTGCTAGTGGGTAATTCAGGAAGCATAATTTAAGGCCTGCAAGGAAAAGTGTGTTTACTCTGATGAGAAGTGTTCTCACAATAATGTAAGAACTGTTTATTGTATTTCCCTGAGCTTCCTAGTATGGGTGCACAAGTCTCACATTCTAATTACCACTGTTTTTATCTTGCCTGCTATTTGCTTTTAAATAAATTCTGCTTTTATTTTTATAAATATCTGGGCCTTGTGTCATTGCTTGTCAGTATTATTCAGGAGCCTTAGAAGTGCTTAGCTAAAGGGAATGTAGCCTAATAATCCTGATAACAGAGTACTACCATTACATATAATTAGCCATCCCTTTTGTACAGTGTCCTACAGAAAGCACTGTATATCTGTTTTGCTCCTACAAGTGGAAGACTAGAAAAAGTATATCCTAGAGAAAAGGAGACAGAGAGGTGATATGGCACAGACACTTAACTACTTGAAATGTATTAATATACAAATAAATCTCTTCCAGAGATGTAGGGGCAGTAGAACAAGAGGGCATAAATTGAGATTGCAGGGAAGTAGACTTAGGAGTAACGTCAGGAAATATTTTTTCACAGAGAGGATAGTGGATGCTTGGAATGCCCTTCCAGGAGAGGTGGTAGAAGCAAAAACAGTGAGTGAATTATAAAACATGTGAGTAGAAAGAGTTAATGCAATGGAGTCAGATAGTTTCAAAATGGCACTGGAGACAAGAGGATCACCAACTGAGTTTCCCAAAGGTGTGAACCAAGTATCCAAAGCCAAGATAAGAACTCCGGGCAAAGGTTCATCCAAAAGTAGTCCTCTAGATTCCACTAGCCAGTAACCCACCAATGAACATTCCTCAATTCTCTCCAGACAATGACTCCATTGCATTAACTCTTGCTACCAGGGTTCCTGAAGAAGATAACGAAACAGAGCTCTGTAGAACCATCGGTTGGAGAGTTTTTGGACTTCCAATTTTTGAACTTTGAGGTAAATACTTTGCATTTTTCAACATTGAGTATTGTTTGAATTTGGAGTCTTCTCTTTTTTTTTTTTCTTTTTTGGGGACATTGTATTCCATTTGGGGATGATTTAATCAATTTCACTATTATATACACATGGAATGAGTGACTTGAGGATGTATCTAGGCATCAAATGCTAGAGCACTAAACAAAAGAGCTCAGAGCTCTTTTTGTCCTAGTAAGCTTTAGACACAGGCAGCATCTTAGCTTAGATAACTGAGAGTCACCTTTTCATCACAATATTATTATTTGTTCACATCCCTTTGTTTGAATAGTTGGGGATATTTTCTCTTTTATTCAATTACGTACACCATCTCCACTAGAATGGCAAGCTCTCTCATTAAGCAGTAGCTATATTTCATGGAACCAATGAAAAGTTTCTGGGGTGTCTGGTTGAATTAGATTTGATGGTGACAAGAATATCTGACAAAGTAGTAACGTCTCCATTCCAGGTCTTCAATTGGTCCTATTTTAGTTTGCTGAAGGAGCTTCCAGATACTATCACTGATGATCAAAGTCATATTTTTCTGGGGTTTTGGGATCAAGAACAAAGAGGACTTTTTAAATTTATTTATTTACATATACTTGATATACCATATACACCAAAAACTGCCAAGTGATTTATAAATACAAAAGTTAACTGCCAGAGAAGAGAGAAACAGAAAGGAGAGAAATCAAGGTTTAGTGAAGTAGGCAAGATTAAAAAGGTGGGTTTTTAGGGCTGCTTTAAACTTAACATAGGAGGTTTCCAACTGGAGGTGAGCAGGTAATGAGTTCCAAAGCTTAGGACCGACATAGCTGATGGCTGTAGCATAGGTGGTGTCAAGGTGAATAACAGATGGAAGGGGAAGCCAGCAGTGGAGGAGTGAAATGGACAGGAGGGAGTGTAAAGGACAAAGAAAGAGGATAGACAGTCCAGTGCTAAGGGGAGATGAGACCTGAAAACAAGAATTAAGAGTTTAAACTGAATTTGAGCAGAGAGGGGTAACCACTGATCCTAGCAAAGCAGTGAAGTGACATGATCAAATGGTTTAGAGTGGTGTAGGAGGCGTACTGTAGTAGATTGGACCAGTTGTAAGCATTTAAGAGAAGAAAGGGGTAGACCAGCATACAAGGAATTACAGTAGTCAAGGTGTGTGATTACTAGGCAAAGGAGGAGAGAACAAATGGCAGAAAGCGAGAAGGGTAGGTGGCACAAATACAATGAAGGACAGCATGAATACTATGAAAGGCAAAGAAAGGCTTTGAGGACAGCATTTATTTGAACTTTGTAAGTTAAGAAGGTTGTCAAAATGAACGCTAAGAATCTTCACTGAATCTTTGAACTCCAGAGGTTGCTGGGCAATGTTGGGGGGAAATGGAACAACAGTATGAGGGCTGGGGAAAAGAATTGCCTCACAGGTTTTGGAATTTAATAGTAAAATCCTCAAAAGGGTAATGATCTGACCAATTGACAGAGTCAACCATAACTAAATTGCTATTTAAATTCATGCTAGATGAGTGAAATTTCCAGCCGAGAGTGCCATTGCAAGACAGAAAAATCCCTATTAACTATCAAGTCTGCCCAACCATATCATCTACTAATCCTTTCTGTCCCTTAGAGACCCTATGCACTTGTCCCATGCTTTGTTGAATTCAGATACAGTCTCTGTCTCTGCCATATCCACTGGGAGGCCGTTCCACGCATGCATCACACTTTCTATAAGGAACTATATCCTTAAATTGCTCCTGAGTCTATCCACTTTCATCTTCATCCTACACCCCTCGTTCCAGAGCTTCCTTTCAATTGAAAGAGCATTGACTCCTATGCATTTATGCTACAGAGGTATTTAAACATCTTTATCATATCTCTCCTCTCTCGCCTTTCTTCCAAAGTAAGCGAGATCTTTTAAGTCTGTCCCCATATGTTTTATAAAGAACACTGACCGTTTTAGAAGCCACCCTCTGGACCAACTTCATCCTGTTTATATCTTTCTGAAGATGTGATCTCCCGAATTTATTGCACATAGTACTCTCAATGAGGTCTCCCCGAAGACTTATACAGAGGCACTATCATCTCCTTTTTCCTGCTGGCCATTCTTCTCTCTGAGCATTCTTCTGGCTTTTGCAGTCACCTTTACTACCTGTTTGACCACCTAAAGATAGTTAGATATGATCACTCCAAGGACCCACTCTCCTTTCATGCACAGAAGCACTTTACCTCCTATACTATATCTCTCTTCAGAGTTTTGTAGCCCAAACGCATGACCCTGAAATTTTCAGCACTAAATCTTAGCTGTCTATTTCTAAACCTTTATCTAAGCTTAGTTAGATCCATTCTCACGCTATCCACCCCATCTGGGGTGCCTACCCAATTTCAGAGTTTCATATCATCTACAAAGAGGCAAACCTTACTAGACATCTGTTACAAAATCCTTAAAAAGGTTCAGACCAAGAACCAATCCTTGCAGTCCATCATGAGTAATGACCCTTTCCTCAGACTGAACTCCATTTACCAATGCACTCTGTCACCTTCCACTCAATCAGTTTCTAACCCAGTCAATTTAGGGCACATATTAAGGGCACCCAGTTTACTTATAAGAACTGTGTCAAAGCCTTTATTAAAATCTAAGTGCACCACATCTAGCGCTCTCCCTTGATCCAACTGTCTGGTCACCCAGTCAAAAAAAGTAATCAGATTTGCCTGAAACAACCTGCCTCAGGTCTTGAATCCACTGGCTTCCAGAAACCTCACTTTTCTCTGTTTTAGAAAAGTTTCTATTACATTTACTTACCATAAAGATAAGGCTAACTGGTCTGTAGTCCCCAATCTCCTCCTTACCTCCACGTTTGTGGAGGGACTACACCTGCCTTTCTCGTGTCTTCTGGGACCACTCCTGATTCTAGAGAGCTACTGAGAGGCCCTGATACTCTTTACTTTTTATAGGGCCTTTGAGATGAAATTCTCTAGCATGGAAAGTTTTCGAGCCAAGTAAGCAAGTTTGCACATGAATCTGGAGTGGTAGATGAAGGCTGACGGCTGATTATCTGGTGAGTATCAGATTACAGTTAGATTGAATGCATCATCTCCATGGAATTTTAGGATAAGGCAATCTGATTTGCCTGCCTGTGCTCTGACCAGGTCTAGCTCTAAGGATTAATGGAGAACTATAATCACCCCCAACCTAGAGTCTGAAGTTTGTGATAAAATTGATAACCTGGTAGACAGAGAGCTCATTCTTTCAATATTGATGGGAGAGGCAGTCTCACCAGGCCATCTCAAAAGCTGCTGCTCCTCCTCTCATTAGGGATCATAGACTGTATCAGGCTGCAACCATTCATCCCTTTCTTAACAGAGACTAGGCAGTGTGCAGAAGATGCCATTGTATGTAAGAATGCTGAGCTCAGCAAGAGCTAAGAGTTGGAGACAAGTTTCTAAAAGCTCACCCCAGTATCAAATACAGCAGTCATAGATACTACCAAGCCCACAACCAACTTAAATAGAACCAATCTAGTGGCCTAAATTAAACTGTGAAACATGTCCAACCCTAACATATGGGGGTAGATCGCTCCTGCACACTTCATTTTATTTATTTTGATATTTAGCCCTCTATTCAAATACACTCAATACAGATTACATCAAAACATCCATAAAAACACTGAAAGCATCCCGGACTAAGCCTCCAAGAGAGGTGATAAGTTTTGCAAGACATGGTCTCCCTTTTGGGATTCTCTCACTTCAGTCACACGATTTAGGATCTTGAATTTTTGAGGAGCGTGGGGAAGGGGGGATGGGGAGGGTGATTGGGCTGAGGGTGTGGGAGTTCATTTACTGATCATAATGGGCACTACAAATATTCTTTGGATTTCTGAACTTGTTTCTTTTACTGTACTTTGAGCCTTACAGTTATATTTTGTATCCTTTTGAATTGGTGTCAACAAACAAGAATTATTAAAAAAAAAAAAACACAAAACACAAAGCAAGATATACAATCTAGAAGTGAGAAATACACTGTGGTTTTTTATTTTAAAATGCGAAGAGATGCCCCCTCCCCAGCTTCTCCCCCATGTTATTTCATGCCCCTCTCCCCCACATTTGACTCTGCAGTGGGATTTTTTCCTCCTTCCTTAGTGCTGGATCGGGCTACCTGTCTCCCCTTATGTGGCTGGGCTCTGTGGGAGACTGGGGTTAGTCTTGCGGTTTCAAGTCCCGTGGGGCTTCCCCGGCTTCCTGCGCCGTGCGGCTCGGGTGTCTGTCGGGCCCAGCCATGTGAGGGGGATGGGGGATTTGGTCCGGTGCCGAGGAGGGGTCCCAAGCTCTGCTGTACAGGTAAACGAGGGGGGGAGGGGAGGACCAACATTTAAAAAAAAAAAATTAGGCTGTGTTAAAATGCACGGTATGCATTAAAATATTAACGTGTTAATAATTGTATTAACGCGTTAATAGCATTAATGCGTTAATTGCTCGCCCCTAATTTTTTAAAGTATGGGGTTTTTTTTAGTAGCTGCTTAGCAAACAAGCAGGGTAGAAGCATTTAAAATAAAAATAAATACCTCTTCAGGTAGAAGAATCCATAGTCATGCTCAGAGAGAAACATCATTGTCCTGACACATGTGAGTAGAGACGCATAGCTGCTCTCGCTGTTCGACATAGTCTCCATAAGCGCATCACAGATGGATGGGAGAAGGTCCTTATTTGGTAAAGAATTGGACAGCTGCTCAAGTTCAGAAACACAGCCTTCTGAAGAGCCTGGCAAAATCAGTGCAATATCCTAGAAACAGACAAGTTGTCGTCAAATATTCTTGTTTTCCAATGATATGAAACATGTTCATTTTTCCCTAAATGTCAAAACCTCAAGAAGAGTTACTAGTGTCTAGAACACAATTTTGGCATCTTACAACTTTGGAAAGGTGACTTATAAACAAATATCAAGTTTACCTCTTGGCAATGATAACCTATACCCAGAAACAGCCAATAACCAACTCCCAAGTTTCAACCCATGGTACCTATCCATTGTGAACAAGTGCCACAAGCAACATCCCATGCTATATGTACATAGTGCTAATAGTAGCACAGTATTACAATATAAAGCTGGCAAGATGTACATTTCAAAGAAGAAACAGTTCAAGCAGCAACTAGCAACTACCTTACAGAGGTAGGACTTAATGAGCATTCCAAATCTGCACATTTCCTTTCACTACATAGGATCAGCTGATGTTCACATGAGCTCCAGAACAAACCAGAAAGTAAGTAGGGAGGGAATGCTAACCGCTGCTACTATTAATTTTATATGTTTTTTTTTCTTTACTTTCACATAACAGTAAAACAGTCATCCAAGGGATGGCTATCAGTTTTGGTATTTAAGAGCATAAGAATAGACATACTGGGTCAGCAGCCCGGCAACCATGTGAGTGAACAAGGGGGAGAGGAAAAGGGGACAGATGGGGCAATACAGGATGGTGGTGGTGGTGGGGAGAGAGAGGAGAGATGGGGTCATGCTGGATGATTACGGTGGGGAAAGATGGAGCAATGATGGATGGTGACAAAAGGAGGAGAGATGGGGCATTGCTGGGGGGAAGGGAGACAGAGAGATCGGATGATACATAATGATGGTGGTATGTAGGGAGGAAAGATGTAGAGATAATGGATGGTGGGGGGGGGGAAGAGAGAGATGGTCAATGTTGGATGATGGAGAGAAGGGAGCAAAGCTAGATGGTGGGGGAATGGAGAGGGAGAGAAAGGGGTGATGCTGATTGGTGGGGTAAGACAGACACAAAGGGACAATGCTGGATTGGAGGAGGGAAGAGAAAGGGGTCATTGATGGCTGTGGGGGGAGGGGAGATGCTGCATTGCAAAACACAAGAGTTAACCTCTCACGTGATCTGGATTACTATAGTAGTGTACCAGAAAATAAAATCATCTGTTGGCTGGTTTATGCAATTAATCATACGATTAGAAACATTAATTGACATGCAGCCCTACCATACTATAACTGAACAACAAAATTAATGGGTTTCAGCATCAATATAAAAACCTACAATACATCCAATACAAAAACCACAAACATAATATAGCCTTCCTCATATTGAATTGCAGCAGCTTATTCCAGAGTGCTGGAGCCATTGCCAAGAACGCTCTCTTCCTGCAGAATAACACGTTCTTTAAAAGATAGGGTACACAGATAAATCCAATTATATGGCTCCAACACAGACAAATACTGAGGTCCAAAACTATTTCTCCATCAGACTATCAAAAAACTCCAAACAGGCCAGAATACTGCCGCAAGACTCATATTTGGAAAAACTAAATATGAAAGTGCAAAACCTCTAAGAGAGAAACTTCATTGGCTCCCACTTAAGGAACATATTGCGTTGAAGATCTGCACGACTGTACACAAAATCATTCACGCAGACGCCTCAATCTACATGGTAAACCTCATGGACCTACCTCCCAGAAACGCCATAAGATCATCCAGCAAATTTCTCAATCTGCACTTCCCCAGCTGTAAAAGACTAAAATACAAGCTGATGCATGCCACTACCTTCTCTTACATGAGCACGCAGTTGTGGAATGCATTACCTACAGCCCTGAAAACTATTGACGAAATAACTAACTTTCGTAAATCTCTGAAGACGTATCTCTTCAACAAGGCTTACAAAGAGAACCCATAGCCTTACTAAACTACCTCGCCAATCCACCCAGTTATGAAAGTCCACCTTCTATACTTACCCGCCTAACACTTTCTTTTTTTCTTCCCATACTTAATCTCTGTATATCACTAATTGTATCTGATATCCTGGAATGACAATATCATAACAAAACTCTGTCAGCCATATTGAGCCTGCAAATAGGTGGGAAATTGTGGGATACAAATGCAATAAATAAATAAATCAGTATGTCAGGTTTCAAAGGGGATGGGGAAGAAAATGAATACACTTCCATATTTTTATACAGTCACAATTAAATGAGATATATGAGGTAAAATGACTGTCTCAGGATCAGAATTTGCACAGGATTTAAAATTGTGAACCCCAATTGTATTCCCAGTTTCTAGTTCTTGGCTCAATGCACTGGCCCACACCTTCTCTATAGTATACCTCATACCTGAGACTGCCAAAGTTCAGACTCCCACAGGTAGTCTAAAAACGATATCACAGGTAGCAGTGCCAATAAAAAACATAAGTTAAAAGTCAAGGTTTGGGTTTTTTGTTTGTTTTGTTTTTTTTAGTATTCTTAAATGAAAGAGAGGCCTCTCAAGACAAGCTAAATCATTTTATATTAAAATTACTTATTTTTAGCGGAGGTAAGAAGGGGGTGAGTCGTCAAACTTTCAGAACAAAAAGAGGTTGTGTAGGGGTCACAAAGAAATACCACTACCATGAGGATTAGAAGGCTGTTTGTGTGCTAGGGATATGCAAGCCAAGCTGATCCAGACTCTTTCCGGCTACCCCCCTTCACTGTTGATGTCATCTAGCCAAGACTACAGCTTCAGTGAAAAGGACACTCTGCTGCTGCACACAGTCATAGGTGAATGTTTGGAGGAGTACATCCAAAGGGATGTGCCCCTTTGATGCCACAGGCTTCTAGTCTATAAGAGGGGCAAAAGGAACAAGAAAACAAAAATATTTTCTTCATCAGAAGCCATCTTGATGGTACAGGGCCTATGCAAAACATGTACGAGTCTTGTATGTGAAGATAAGAAGCTGATCTCTGCAACAAGTATCTCCATATTTTTAGGGTCTGAGGCCTCTATAAGCCCTGACTATAGGTCCCCACCACCCTTCCCTCCTCTGAGTAGTAGTAGATTGGGATTTCATGCATAAGATCCAGGGATAGGACACAATGCTGGGTCCCTACAAATATCAATGGGTCTTCAGTAGTAGTGGTGTCCTTCTTCCTAAGGTGTCCTCTTGATCTTTAGACTCAGGTTGCCCAAGATGATTATTTTTTTAAGATCATCAGAATATAAGAATAGTCATACTCAGTCACACCAATGGTCAATCTAGCCCAGTATCCTGCTTCCAACAGTGGCCAATCCAGATTACAAGCACCTGATAGAAGCCCAAATAGTACCAACATTCCAAAGTACCAATCCCAGGGCAAGCTCTATTGTCTATCTCAGTAACAGACTATGGACATTTCCTCCAGGAACTAGTTCAAACCCTTTTTAAAACCCAGATACGCTAACGGCTATTACCACATCCTCCGGCAAGGAGTTCTAGAGCTTAACTATTCTTAGAGTGAAAAAATATTTCCTCTTTGTTTTAAAAGTATTTCCATGTAATTTCATTGAGTGCCCCCTGGTGTTTGTACTATTTCAAAGAGTGAAAAATCAATTCACTTTTACCCATTATACACCACTCAGGATTTTACAGAACTCAATCATATCCCCCCCATAGCCATCTCTTTCTCAAGCTGAAGAGTCCTACCCTCTTTAGCCTTTCCTCATATGAGAGGCATTCCATCCCATTTATCACTTTGGTCGTTCTTCTTTAAACCTTTTCTAATTCTGCTACATATTTTCTGAGATATGGCAACCAAAACTGAACGCAACACTCAAGTGCTGCAGCAAAACTCAGTTTGGCGCCTATGGACCATCCTCCGACCCAGAGTTCGTTTCTGCACCGCATTATCGCCATCTAACAATCATTAGTTTTTTTTAAAAAGACTTGATTTGATACATTTCACGTCACACAACCTTGCAATTTCAACCTCAAGCCATAACCATATACAGACTCCTGAGGCAGGCATTGTGGCTGAAACATGGAACCTTGTCGAGTCCAACCTTATTTACAATAAAAGAGTAATTTTTCACCCCATCTCCTTTGCATTCTGGAAGAGTCTTGTTGATCACTCTATTCCCCTGTTGCTGTACCATAAATAACTGTCCTATAATTTCCTTAACATAGGGAGTTAAGGGGGGCAGGAAGGAATATAAGGGGAGAAAGGATGGAGAGAGGGAATGGGAAGTGGGGAGGAAAGGGGGATTGAGAGTGAAGGTACGGTAAGGAGGTGTGAAACTAATGTGGGGGAATTGGGCCGTGGATATGAGAGAGAAGCAGAATAATCCTTGGGGAGGTCACATTAATAGAAGATGGGGGAGGGCAGAGAGAGGGGGCAAGAAGTGGAAGAGAATAGTTTTGAAGATTGTTACGTTAAACGTCCAAGGTCTTAATTCTTCACAGAAACACCAATTGTTGTTCAAAGAGTTGGTAAGGTTAGGGACAGAATTAGATTGATTCAGGAGACACACTTACTCCGGAAGGATGAGGGGTTGGAAAAATACTAGAAATATGGACAAGTCTTTTTAGTGTCCAACCAAAAAGAGAAGGGGGGGGGGGGGGGGGGAGTAGGCATCTGTATAGTTGCAGACATGGTCTGCAAAGTTCAACGAATGAGGGATTTTCAGGGTTTGTACCTACTCTTGAAAGTGCTACTGGCCAGGCAACTTTATAAAATAATTAATTTATATGTCCCAAACATAAATTAAGGTTTAATTTTTTTTTAGGGTTTACAGACAATTGCTTCAGTTTGCAGAGGGAATGTTGATACTGGGAGTCGGGGGGGAATGAGAATTTCAATCCAACACTAGACCCCAGGAAGGATAGCTCTAGGGGGAAGGGATGGGACAGACTGAAGAGATTTTTTTGTGGACTTTTAATTTGCTGGATGTATAGAGGGAGCAACACTTGGGGAAAAGGGATTAAACACATTTCTCACAGGTTCATAAATTCTACTCCCACACTCATCTGTTATCTACAAAAGTGATTCTAATTCAGAGGGTTGCTAGGAGTAAGACAGAGTATATCTTGGTCAGACCATGCCTCATTGTGCATGGAGGTGGAGCTGGGGAGGGAGTGACTGGGAAAAATATTAGAGATTAAGGACACCCTGTTACATAATAAGTAGGATTCAGATCAGACTAGGAAAGCCACTGAGGAATACTTGTAGTTTAATGATACAGGGGAGATCACCCCAGGGACATTATGGGAGTGCATGAAAGCAGTGCTTAAGTAGAAATTTATTGTGCTAGGTATGAAGAGCTGAAGACATAAAAGGGGTTTTGGGGAGAAGGAAGGATCTTACTACTTTTCTACTACTACTTTACTTACTACATTTCTATAGCGCCACTAGATGTACACAGGTGGAGGAGACTAACTATTATTTAGATTGTAAGCTCTTTTGAGCAGGGACTGTCTCTTTGTATCCGGTGTTCAGCACTGCGTGCGTCTGGTAGCGCTATACAAATGCTAATAATAATAATAATTAATGAAGATGAAGTAATATAAGAGCAGGAAAACAAACCAAGCCAGCTGATGACCCAGAAGTTATGAAAGTTCCAGATTAGGCATTTTTTCCATGTAGTCTGGAATGAACACAGGCAAGAGGAAACAGCAGGGGAGGGAATCCAGAAAAGCTTTGGTGATTTCTATAGAAAGCTATATATCCCAGAGCAGTATCCAGACCAGGGGGAGGCATAGAAGTACTTAAACACTATCCAATAAGTACATATTAAGCATGCTAATTTCAACCATGGAGGTTTTACGCATAATAAAAGATCTAGGGCAAGATGGATACATGGGCAGATTTTATACGGACTTTAGAGATTTGTTAGCTGAAGAAGTTTGGTAAAGTTGTTTAACTCTGTTTTAGAGGGGGCAGAACTCCCATGAATGCTCTGGATGGCAGGCATAATGGCAATTTTAAAAGAGGAAAAATCTTGTGCAGTGTGGTTCTTATAGACCCATTTCTCTCTTGGTTTTTTCACTTTTTTATGTTTAAACTGTTTTATTAACAATTCTCACAATACAAAGTAATGTAGAATATGCATATAACATTGTTTGAAATACAAAACAGCATTTTTACAACATATTCAACTTCGCCAAACACTTTTCATCCCCATTTTTTCCCCCTTCCCCCTCCCCTCTTGACAATTCCTTGGCCCATGCTAACAATAGGTTTTGAGTGACTCTTGCTCCTAATATCATACTCTTGAATACTTCATTAGGTAAAATAGTGCTTATCACAAAATATCAGTAACTAAACATCAAAGCTCTAGATCACTGCCAAGCTTAGCCATTTACGTCTCACTCAACCCCTCCAACCCCCCACCCAATACCTCCCCCCCTTGCAAGCAGAATTCCACTTTAGATTAAATTAACTACTCCAGGCTATCCGTACTCTCTATTATTCTACTATTTATCAGGCATTAACAAGCAGACTACGTCCCCTTGGACTAAGCATTTGCAGGTATGGTTCCCAAATCTGCAGAAATCGCACTCTACGTTTAGGCGATCGTTTTGAATCCCTAGCCTCCCAAGAGGCCAGGAGATGCACCTGATTGCGCCAATGCCAGTAAGCTGGCCCTTCCGATGAGACCCAGTATTGCATAATGCATTTTCGCGCTACCAAGCTCAGCTTTCTGCATAGCATTATAGCGGGGGCTCCCAATGGGGCAAACGCTCTTGGTTGATCCAACAGAAACTGCCGCTCCGTTCCTTGAACTCTGTTCCCCAATCGAATCAAAAACCCTCTTACCCTCTGCCAAAACATGCGCACCTTGGGGCATTGCCACAATGCATGATATAACGAGCTGGGACCCCCTCCGCATTTAGAGCATCCCGAGTTGTCCGGCCCCAACATATGAGCCAGTTGTGTTCTAGACATATACCCCCGTAAGACCACTCTATAACCACACTCCCTCAGCCTCTCATCTGTTACCAACGCCCGTATGCCCTTCAAGGTAGCTGACACATCCCATGTTGCCAGGGAGATCCCCATATCTTGTTCCCATTTTCGCTTAAGATCAACGTATTGCCTCTGAGGCCTACGCCTAGCCAGTGCCCCATACAGTGCTGATACAGACTGTTTCTCTATCTGCAACTCCTCAATGAAAACCCTTAGCAGCTCTCCCATCCGCCCTCTCAGGGATATTTGGCTCAAGGACTTCACATAGTGTCGGACCTGTGCATAGGCAAATCTATTACCCCAAGCTGATCCCACTTTATCTTGAAGAGCGTCAAATGTTATCATTTCCCCATTGTCCAACAATAGGTGTTCCAATCTTGTGATGCCCAGCCCTTGCCACCTGCCAAATGTCGGGTTATCTATCCCTGCCTCAAAAACAGGATTGCCTACGATTGGGATTTGATCTGTAACGTGTGGTTGGCCCCCCATTTGCCGCATCCACCACTGCCACGCCTCCCGAAGGGGTTGTAGTATGATACTTTTTTTAAGTTTAGAGGGGAGCTGACTTCGAGGTAAGTGGAGCAATGCTAATATATCATAGGGAGCAAAAAAAGCTTCCTCCAAGCCCATAGGTGTATAATACTGCGTGGCATTCACCACATCTACTAAGTGGCGCAGCAAACACGCCTGATTATATAGGAACACATCCGGGATACCCATTCCCCCCTGTCTCCAGCTCCCTATTAACTGATTTTGGCTAACTTTAGGCTTTTTGCCTGCCCAACAAAATCTACTGAAAAGGCGCATCATCCGCTTCAAATCAACTGGTTTTTTCACTTTTAAGAACTTCACTAAAATTTAGAAGGGAAGCTATAGTTGATGCTACCCAAGCTAGTCCATAAGGACCAGTCTAGGTCTGTACAGGGCCAGCAAGCACTGGACAATATCCAAAGAATGCAGAACTTAATGTGGCATGCAAAGGAGAAGGTAGATGCAGAGAAGGGTGTTTTGGCCCTATGTGTTCTAAGTATTAGAGAGGATTGGGGATACCTGGTAGTTTCTTAATGGGGAGTATACAGGGAGATTTGGCTTAGCCCAAGAGACACAGCAAGGGTGCTCATGGTCATGCTGCTCTTTGTACTGACAAGGGAGCCCCTAGGTAAAGGTTAATGGAAGTACAGAAGGTGCATAGATGGGGGAGGGAGGAACTAAAAAATTACAATGTTTACGGATGATATTCTATTTACAATGGTTTATTTATTTGTAGCATTTGTATCCCACATTTCCCCACCTATTTGCAGGCTCAATGTGGCTTACATTATGCCGTGATGGTGATCGCCATTTCCGGTTACAGTGTCAGAATTTTGGAACAACACGGATAATTCTGAAACATTAAAAGTGATGGGTAGAATAGCAAGCAGTTGTCCCTAAACCCTGGGTAGCAACAGAGGAAAACAGAGCTCACAATAGAGCTTACAATCTAAAATAATACAGACAAAGACAGTTGTGGGCTAATGGGGGAAAGGGGATTACAAGAGGGGGTAAACCCATTTCAAGGGATAAAGATTTGGAAGAAGTAGAAAAGGATATGGTTGAGGCCTAAAGGGGTATCACAGTACACACCACTAAAATACAATCAGATTTTTCAATGGGTCTTGAAGGGAAATATTCACTAGATGGATAACCTTAGGGTTACAATGTAACAGACACTTTTTAGAAGATGAGGAGTACATAAGCTTCTCATTATAATTTGAAGCAGGAAAATCAGTACCAATACCTTCAGGTGAAGAACATCTTAGACTGAATAAGGACCAAAACTCTACTAGAGGATTTCAGAGTCTGTTCCAAAAAGAAACACTCAAAGGAGGAGGGGGCTTCCAATTTTACTTTCTGATGAATAAATCAAACAACTTGATGATCTGGGAAGAGGCTTTGGGCAAGGAATAGGGAGAAAAGTCTAAGAAAGGGAGGAACAGTCAGTAATACGACTGAGAATGGCTATATTTTATCAGTGGTACTGCACACTGGAGGGATTGTGGACAAATAGGATACATTCATGTATATTTCTTGGAAATGACCTGGAATCCAGGTGTACTGGGATAAGTCTGTGTATAAAGTCTTTGTAATCTTGAAAGAGATCTGGGTAGAAAGGTATAGAAAAAAACAGAGACTGCACTACCGTATGGTAGATCCTGATGGATAAAGGGGGAAGGGGAGGGGCATTACAGCAGCCAGGTTGGTAGTAGCACAGGCTTAGAAACAGAAGAAAGCATTTAGCCTGGAGGCCTGTCTCTGGAGATCAACATATGTTCATAGAATGGCAAACTAACTGTGCTGCACTGGGACAAAGTGGAACAGTTCTTCCACTTTGTCCCAGTGCAGCAGTTAGTTCTTGAGGGTTTAGGAGTTAGTTATTGCATTTATACCCCACATTATCCCAAACAAGTTTAGGTTCAATGTGGTTTATATCAAACTTTAAAACAAAGTACAATAAGGATTAAATAAAAGTAGAAAACAATAAGAGGTATAATATCACAGCAGCAGAAAGACTCATTTGAAAACAGCAAACTAGCCTATAAATGGTCTTAGTGTCAAGGAATTCACTAAATGAAAATGCTTTCACCAATTTACAAAATTTTAGGTAATCAGAAACACATCTAATTGACTTTGGGTGGGAATTCCATTGCTTAGTAGCTTGGTATAAGAAAATGGCATCATGAATTGATTTGTAACAGAGATTCTTACAATTCAGAAAATGGAGAAGTAGATAGTCTCTCGATGCAGAATGGGCAGTGCGTGATGGTAATTGCAGCAAGTGTTGCATATTATCAGGTAGAAGACCGAACAAAATTTGATAAACAAGGGCGCACAGTTTAAAAGTGACTCATTTATAGGAAGCCAATGCAACTTGATTGAAAGAGAGGCTGATTTGGTAAACCGAGGGGCTTTAAATACATGACAGGCCACGGTACTTTGGACTATTTGAAGTTTTTTGACAAGAGATTTTCAAACCTGAATAAACAGCAGTACAATAATCTAACTTGGACAAAACTACGGACTCTACTAAAGAATGAAATACTGAATTTGAAAAGAAAGGCCTCAGTCTTTTTACTCTCCACATGGTCAACCTAGAGAACAGAAAGGTGCTAGTTGGTTGATAGGGTGGGTGGGGGGAGAGATAACTGTGTTGTTTACATATTTGTTGTTGTTGCATAGTAGTTAATACCAGAGTTTGGGAGTTGAATACCGTATTGATTATTTTTAAACTGGTTTAATAAATGATAAATTAAAAAAAAAATAAAAATAAAAGAATGAATGCATCTAAGGTGGCCTTGATGTTGTGACATCTCTTGACAGTCTTGAACTGTCAACTTTTTTGGAGTCATCTCAAAATGAGATCCCAACTAGTACTATCTTGTTAGTCTCCTTTCCTACAAAATTTGACAAAATGATTATAAAAGAATATATGTTCATAACAGATGTGAAGGTATATGAGGAGGAGTTGCCTCCCGTTAAGATCTAAGATATTTCAATAGATAGTACATTTTCTGTCAACATTTGGTGGCATATCGGGAGAACAGAAATACCTTCACTGACAACTCATTTGGAGAATTTTATTTGACAAAAAAAGTTAATGAATAAATAATATTTTGGTACAATGGTATGCTCTTAGCAAGTCAGGGTTGTTTCGTTCTTTTGGGAGGAGGGGCTAATATTAGTATTAGTGTTGGTTTATATTAAGAACTGACTTGTACGTAATATCTCTAAACTCTCTCTCTCTCTCTCTGTAAAGTTGACTGCCAAGAGAACCATTTCACAGTTATAATTTACTACTTCTACCCTATGGTAAGAGGTGATTTTTTTCCCCTCTGTTTTCTTGTTTATTTACCTTGGTTATTAAGTGGGAATTCTAATTACAAAAAAAAAAAAGTTTATTTAAAGACAAGTTACATTCATTCTTTTTTTTGCCTCAATTAAGGCAGGTTAAACACACAAGTACAAGGGACAAAAGCATTGTTAACTGAGCTGGCAATTACAAAACTTAAATCCTTAAAAGCTTCTTGTTTTGCATTTTATCTCATTCCTAAAGTAATTTTAGTCTTAGAAGTATTTGAAAGCTCTAGATTACTCCATCACAGTATTATCTGACTGTAAGTGACTAATTAGGATGCTGCTGATGCAGGATCACACTCTCAAATGCAATAAAACAGCTGCACCATATGGCAACAGAACAGTGGGGTTTCAGGCATGAGTTTTTAAAACATAAGGCAAGATCTAAGATATATACACTATTCCAAAAACATGTTACAATTTAAGTAAAAAAAAAAAGAAGAAAGAAGAAAGGTCTAGAAATAAGATCACAGAGGAAAGCAAAACTAGAAAACTGATCTCATCAACAGCAGAGATCCCTCCAGTCTGTAAAACCTCTGGTCAAAGTACTTTATAGATTTAGAATTAACATATTCCAAATTTTAATGAGTGTTTTAAATTTTCTAACCAAGAGGGCCAGACTAGGTCAGATGCTGGTTTTCAGCTGTGCTAGTGATGCTACAGAGTCACGAGTGACCTTTTTAAGATTACAGATGTAACCCAAGTTTCAGGACTTGCCCAACAGAGTCCAATGCTCTAACCACTAGATCACTTGCCCTCTCGTAATCTGTGCTCCATAAGTTTACATAGATGTTCTAGTAATATACCTGAAAGAAAAAGAGCTATATCCTTACAGTTTATTTATTACTAATCATACTGACAGGACAGGTACATGCAGGATATTTGTTACAGCACCTGGTCACAGAGGGACTGGACAATAGATGTGACGTATTCAGCACACTGTTGGTGAGCAACGTTGTCGCCAGCAGACCGTATCAGAGTCAACATCTCGTGGAAAACCTCCACGTATTTCTCATCACCTTTACATGTGCCACTAATCAGGTATAAAATAGCCACTTTGCAAGCTCGGTTTGAAGCCAATGCATCGAGAAGACCAAGAAGTCGGGCGGTCTGGCCAGTGTACTGCTTCTCTTTATCTTCTGAAGTGCTGGAGAAAAAAAAACCAGATTGATTTTAAAAATGGTTTAGGGCAATCCAGGGCTTAAGCATCCCCCATGCTCTGCTTAATCTTGTTTCTCAAATTTCAGTGAGTTTCCTTAGTATGCAGAAGTTTTAAGGGTCATGGATCTCAAGATCATTACTAGTTTGTTTGGTTTTTTTTTTTTTTTACAAAGAACTGAATATGTTAATAAATGAAACCAAAATTAAATTAAATCAGATATACTCAGCCTAAGGGAAAATTTGTCATAATTTTGGTTGTTTTCAGTGACTGAAGACCATCTCTTTGCTGTCAGTTTCTGGTGGTTGCCCTTGTTAATATACCTTCAGTCCCTATCACTATTCCAAAGGATGTGACTACATTCAAGTAGGGAGACTAATGACAGGAAAGGCAGAAAATATGACTCAAACAAGGCCATACCACAGATCTTCACCAACATACAACTACCAGCAACAAGGAAAACTACCAACCACATCATGTCAGCATAGGAAGTTTCCTTCTTTTTATTCCCCAAATTTTCTACATACATTTCAATACAAATGCTATGCCTGAGGGACACAGACACTCCCACTAAGCAGGAGCAATAGAAGACGAGAGGACATTTGTCTCCATGCTGTTTTATAACTGTAAGGGGTTACCACAGTACCAGTAACCCCCTTTCTTCTGTCCTCAAGATCACATATCCCCAAAGGTCATTATGCTTAACAGAACCCCAACTACTCAAGTCATTCTAAAACATTTCTAGAAGTCAAAATTTGTAAAATCTTTATAAATACACATCTTATTGAATAAAATGCCTTGACCTTACTGTACCTATATTCATAGCTCCCATTCCACTATACCATACTTTAGTATAATTCAGACTGGTTTACCTCATACCTTAGTAACTGCCTTTTCCAAATGGCCTTTGGTTCCTCTAATTATCGTACTTAACCTTTACTTTGTAGTGTTCCTCAACATTTTATGCTTACTACTGAACTACTCATTTTTGGCTCCACTTGCTAGCTTTACACAAAACTGTGGCATCAGCAGTTTATACTATATTGACAACATACAGATAGCGAACGGCCTATACTAATACTGTTAGCCCTAATCTTAGCCCTCTTAACATTTTCCTAACACAGGAGCCCTTTTACTAAGCTATGCTAGTAAATGGGTTTAGCACATTCTAACGTGGGACTTTCCCACGTGCAAAGCCCATTTCTAGACCAGCCATAAAACGGGCATTTTTCCATTAGTTGAATTCCTGACTGTGTGCTAATGTTAGCATTAGCGCATGGCCATTTAAAGAAGTTAACATAGGAGCACTTACTACCTCCTATTTAGGAGACACTAAGGGTTCCCAAGTTATGGATACTTTAACCAGTTAATGTGGCAGTGATGTCTGCATGCTAGATAGTTAGCATTTCCAAGGTCGTTCTCTGCCCCAGACATGCCCCTTCCAAAAAAATCTTTAAAATACTGCATTTAGCACACACTACTACTACTATTTAGCATTTCTATTGCAAAACTAATGCAGACCACTTTAGCGAGTCCTAGGTTAAGCCATTTTTTCTTGCGTTAAGCTGATGTTAGAACTTAATGCAGCTTACTAAAAAGGTCCCACAATTACTATGTGGCTCACTAAGAATAAACGTATTTTTAACCTTGCCAAATCAGAAGCTTATGGGCAGTTAGAAAGATGCCTCTACCTCAGTTTACATCCACCATTCAAGGTCATTTCATCTCACTGTGTGACATTGTCACTATGTTAGGATTTCACTTAAGATCACTACTTCTTGAACATTAGATGACCTCTTAAGAAGGCCTCTTTCTTTTGACTTATGGCACATTTGTTAGGATTTGTACTATCAAATTTGTCCTGGGTATCAAAGAGCTTTAAGCTGTGACTCTTTCCCTAATTCTTAACCACACTGACTACTTCAAATCTCTCTATCCTGATATTACAGTCGTTTTTCTAAAGCGTTTACAACTGATACAAATTACAGCACTCAAGTCTTTATATAATGCCCAGAAATATGATCATGTGACAATTCTTTTCACTAAATAGCACTGGCTCCCATTTTCCTTATGAATTAAATTCAAGATTCAGATACTAATGCACAGAACCTTTCATACTAGCACGCCACTACATATGATTTCCCCTTCATGTTCTCTTTTCCTTTCAAAATGCCAACTTACTTACAGTGATTACTGACCTCAAGACTACTCACCACACTGTTTGCCTACCTTGCTCCCTCATTGTAGAATTCTCTTCTGCTCCAAGGAGTCATCTACCTCATATTTTCTTCTTTACCCAGGTTTTAATTAGGAGGGTGATGGTTTGTGAGCTATATAACCTTTGGTTTTCCTATATAGCTCTGGTCAGTGAGCTATATAACCTTTACTTTTCCTGTTCCAGCCCATCTTGACTGCGCTTTCTGCCCTTATCATCCCCGTACTCATTTTGCCTGACTGTGCTAGCTATATTGTTAGCTTATTTTTTTATTCCTTTTGTAAATCACTTTTCTGTGGCTTGTGAAAGGCAGTATAAAAAATCTTTTAATAAATTAAATTGAGATGCAACATCCCCTTCCTACTTAGCAGAAAACAGTCAAAAGATTCAAAAGTTACAACTATGTCTTAAGATCATTTTAATTATATTTAAAATAATAAGGAAAGGAAAACATGTCAGGAGTGTAGTTTGTCACTGGCACTCCTTGTTCTTAGCATCAAGCCACTAACCCAAAAACTGCTACTACCACTACTTATCACTTCTATAGTGCTACTAGACATACGCAGCGCTGTACACTTGAACATGAAAAGACAGTCCCTACTCGACAAAGCTTACAATCTAATTAGGACAGACAAACAGGACAAATAAGAGATAAGGGAATATATAAAAGTGAGGATGATAAAATAAGGGTTCTGAACAAAGTGAATAAGGGTTAGGAGTTAAAAGCAGCATCAAAAAGGTAGGCTTTTAGCTTAGATTTGAAGACGGCCAGAGATGGAGCTTGACGTACCAGCTCAGGAAGTCTATTCCAGGCATATGGTGCAGCAAGATAAAAGGAACGGAGTCTGGAGTTAGTGGTGGAGGAGAAGGGTGCAGATAAGAGAGATTTACCCAGTGAACGGAGCTCCCGGGGAGGAGTGTAGGGAGCTGAAACTGGAGGAGTGGAAATGGCAGCAGAGAAATTTAGAGTGGAATTATTTGCAAATGACTTACTAGTAGCTGTCACTAAACCTCAAAGTTCATTTTGAAGGGTAATGTCCCATTTACAAGTTTTTTTCAGCTTTCACTTGATTATGTGCAAATTGTGGGAAATCAACAGCACTACCACTGAAGGATGGAATGGAAGTGGGATAGGAGTTGGTCCCAAAATATCAGATTGTTAGATGAGCAGTCCCCTGTTTTTCCAGGATTGGGTCATTTGGGGTTTTAAAGTTACCTTTCAGGATTCTCACTGTGAAGTCACTGGTACAGTGTCCTAGTCCTGTAAAATGCTGACCAACAGGGGTGGGAACCCTACTGGCACCAGTATTGTTCATGTGATGTCTATGTAAATTGAATCTTGTCTTAAGCATCTGGCCTGTTTGTCCAATATAGCATCCTTCGTTACATTTTTTACACTGAATGATATATACCACATTGGAAGATAAGCAAGTGAAAGATTCCTTTATGTTGAATATCTTTCACTGTACCAGTGACTTCACAGTGAGAATCCTGAAAGGTAACTTTAAAACCCACAAGAACGTAAGACCTTTGAAGTCAGAATGAGTGAATATTTTAATACCCAACAGAAAGGACTTAACAAGGATCTGGGGTTCCTAGCCCATTATAAACCATAAAGCTGTATTTCTCTGTTGATCACCCCACCCCTCACCTATCCACACTCATCCTGTTAGAATATCAATGATATGCTTTGATGTCCCCATGCATACCTCCTACCCACCCCCATCCTCCCACCCTGTCAGACTGTCATAGTAATGCTTGAATGTTTTCACTTATATACACTGTCAGCTAGCACATTTGCTTATTTCCGATCTGACGAAGAAGGGCAACCTTCGAAAGCTAATCAAGAAATGTATTATGTCCAATAAAAAAAGGTATCTTATTTTCTTTTCCATGTTTTATTTTGTTTGATTTCTATTGATAACCTTAAGAGTGGACTAAGGTAAAATTATGTATAATCATACCTGATAATTTTCTTTCCATTAATCATAGCTGATCAATCCATAGACTGGTGGGTTGTGTCCATCTACCAGCAGGTGGAGATAGAGAGCAAACTTTTGCCTCCCTATATGTGGTCATGTGCTGCCGGAAACTCCTCAGTATGTCGATATCAAAGCTCCATCCGCAGGACTCAGCACTTAGAGAATTACACCCACGAAGGGACACTCTGCCCAGCTCACCACCGCCGAAACGGGGGAGGGGAATTAACCCAGCTCATCCCCACACAAGTGGGGGAGGGGAATCCGTCCAGCTCATCCCCGCGGAGCGGGGGAGGGACACCACACCCGCCAATGCGGGGGGATCTGGCTTATCCTGCAACCGCAACCGCGGGAGGAGCTGACTGACCCTAACACCGCCGAAGCGGGAGGGGTACAAAGCTGCCCTACAGCCGCACGAAGCGGGAGGGAGTGCCGGCAGAATTTATGTCTCAATCCAGCCCCGTAAAACGGGGGGGAGAGGAATGCAGCAGCTCACTGTAACACAAACTCGTCTCAACTCTTGAAGAATCCAAGTGAAAAAACTTGAACACGAAGTCTTTCTGAAGTAACTGAAGACTAAACTTGAACCTGAATGCAACCAGAATAAAAACAGTACAGATATCTGGGAGGGGCTATGGATTGATCAGCTATGATTAATGGAAAGAAAATTATCAGGTATGATTATACATAATTTTACCTTCCATATCATCAAGCTGATCAATCCATAGACTGGTGGGATGTACCGAAGCAGTACTCACCCAGGGCGGGACATTGAAATCCCTGACCTCAACACTGAAGCTCCAAACCGGGCCTCCGCCCGTGCAGCCACAGTCAAACGGTAATGCTTGGAGAATGTATGAGCCGAAGCCCAAGTTGCCGCCTTGCATATCTCTTCCAAGGAGACGGATCCGGCCTCTGCCATCGAGGCCGCCTGAGCTCTCGTGGAGTGAGCCTTCCGCTGGATAGGCGGCACCTTCCTTGCGGCCACATAAGCCGCTGCAATGGCTTCCTTGACCCATCTTGCCACTGTAGGCTTAGCAGCCTGCAGACCCTTACGAGGACCTGCAAACAGGACAAACAGATGATCCGATTTCCGGAAATCATTGGTCACTTCCAAGTATCTGATGATGACTCGCCTCACATCCAGATATTTAAGAGCAGAGTACTCCTCTGGGTAGTCCTCCCTACGAAAGGAAGGGAGACAGAGCTGCTGATTCACATGGAAGAGAGAAACAATCTTGGGCAGAAAGGAAGGCACTGTGCGAATAGTCACTCCTGCCTCAGTGAACTGCAGAAAAGGCTCTCGACATGAGAGCGCCTGGAGCTCGGAAACTCTTCTGGCTGAAGTGATAGCCACCAAAAAGACTGCTTTCCACGTCAGGGCTTTCAGAGATGCCCTTGACAAGGGTTCAAAAGGCGGCTTCTGCAACGCTCTTAGCACCAGGTTGAGATTCCACGCAGGCACCACTGAGTGCAGAGGAGGGCGCAGGTGATTAACTCCCTTGAGAAAGCGCACCACATCTGGCTGCGAAGCCAGGGAAGCACCCTTCAGGCGGCCCCTGAAGCAAGCCAGAGCCGCTACCTGGACTTTAAGGGAACTGAGCGACAGGCCTTTCTCCAGACCTTCTTGCAGGAACGCCAACACTGAAGAAATTGGAGCAGTGAAGGGAGAAAGTGAGCCTGCTTCACACCACGCTGCAAAGATACGCCAAACCCTGGCGTAAGCAGTAGAAGTAGAGCGCTTCCTCGCTCTTAGCATAGTGGCGATGACCTTGTCTGAGAAGCCCTTCTTCCTCAGACGCTGCCGCTCAATAGCCAGGCCGCAAGACCAAAAGGGGAGGGATCCTCCATCACCACGGGAGCCTGATGTAACAGGCCCTGCTCCACTGACAGCCGCAGAGGATCGTCGACTGAGAGCCTGATCAAGTCCGCATACCAGGGACGTCTGGGCCAATCCGGACCCACCCGGATTACCCTGCCGAGATGCTCTGCCACCCGGTCTAGCACCCTGCCCAACATGGGCCAGGGCGGGAACACATAGAGGAGCTCTTGTGTCGGCCACTGTTGGAGAAGAGCATCTACTCCCAGGGATCGAGGGTCCCCTCCTCTGCTGAAAAAGCGCGGCACTTGGCAATTGGCCGATGACGCCATCAGAACTAGGCTCGGCTGGCCCCAGCGCTTCGTGATGTCCAAGAACGCCTGAGCAGATAGTTGCCAGTCTCCGGGCTCCAAGGTATGGCGACTGAGAAAGACCGCCTTGACATTCATGACTCCGGCAATGTGGGCCGCTGAAAGCTGCTCCAGGTTCGCTTCCGCCCACTGGCAAAGATTCATAGCCTCCTTGGCTAGAGGGGCGCTCTTGGTACCTCCCTGGCGGTTGACATAGACCACAGCCGTGGCATTGTCTGACAGGACCCGTACAGGCTTCAACACCAGTACCGGGATGAACTCCAAAAGCGCCAACCGAATGGCTCTGAGTTCCAGGAGGTTGATAGACCACTTTGCCTCTGCAGGAGACAGAGCCCCTGCGCTGTCCTTCCCAAGCAGTGGGCTCCCCAGCCCGACAAAGAGGCGTCCGTCGTGACGACAATCCACTCTGGGGTCACCAGAGGCATTCCCGCAGACAACTTGTCTGTCTGCATCCACCAGCTCAGCGCCTTGCGCACTGCTGGGTCCAAGGGAAGGCGCACAGCATAATCCTCCGACATCGGAGTCCAGCGCCGCAGCAAAGATTGTTGAAGTGGTCTCATATGAGCCCTGGCCCAGGGCACTACTTCCATCATGGCCGTCATAGAGCCCAGCAGCTGCACATAGTCCCAAGCCCGAGGAGGAGAGGCTACTAGGAACTGGTCCACTTGAGCCTGAAGTTTGACAATCCGATTGTCTGGCAGGAACACTCTGCCCACTTGGGTGTCGAATCGAACTCCCAGGTACTCCAGGGACTGAGTCGGGCGCAGCTGGCTCTTCTCCCAGTTGATGATCCATCCCAGGGAGCTCAAAAGAGCAACTACCCGGTTCACAGCTTGCCGCACTCTGCATAAGAGGGGGCTCGGATCAACCAGTCGTCCAGATAAGGATGGACTTGTACCCCTTCCTTTCGTAGGAAGGCCGCGATGACCACCATTACTTTGGAAAAGGTCCGCGGAGCAGTAGCCAACCCGAAAGGGAGGGCTCTGAACTGGAAGTGTCATCCCAGGACTGCAAAACGCAGAAAGCGTTGACGAGGAGGCCAGATGGGAATATGCAGGTACGCTTCCTTGATGCCCAAGGATGCCAGGAACTCTCCTGCCTTCACTGCCGCTATAACAGAGCGGAGAGTCTCCATGCGAAAGTGCCGCACTTTCAAGGCCCGATTGACCCCTTTGAGGTCGAGGATAGGCCGGACAGAACCTCCTTTCTTTGGTACCACAAAGTAAATGGAGTAACGTCCCTTGCCAAGCTGACTTGCTGGCACCGGAACGACCGCGCCCAGGCGGATCAGATTGTCCAAGGTCTGCTGCACTGCCACAGCTTGACCGGAGACTTGCAGGGAGAGAGTACGAACCCGTCTTTTAAGGGTCGGCAGAACTCTAGCTTGTAGCCGTCTCTGATGACTTCCAGCACCCACGCGTCTGAAGTTATCGTGGTCCACTCGCCCAGAAACGAGGACAGCCGTCCTCCAATCTGCACTGGGGCGTGGACCAAGGCCCCGGCATTGGATACAAGACCCTGGGGGAGGACCGGAGGGAGCACCTCCGGGACGGCAGTCTCTGCGAAAGGAATGCTGCTTGGGGGAGAAATTCCTCTTGAAGGAAGAAGGGGCAGAGGAGCCCGACTTGCCCGGGCGGTACCGACGGGCTTCCTGCAACCGTCCTCTGAAGGTACCGGGACGAGTACTAGCCCGAGCCCTGACCTCTGGTAATTTCTTGCCCTTAGACGTGCCGAGATCGGTCACGATTTTGTCCAGCTCGACCCCAAAGAGCAGCTTGCCTTTAAAAGGCAATCTAGCCAGGCGGGATTTAGAGGCGTGGTCAGCAGACCAATGTTTCAGCCAAAGCCACCGCCGCGCAGAGACTGTCTGAGCCATGCCTTTAGCTGAGGCTCAAGACATCATACAGCAAGTCTGCCAAATAGGCTAAGCCCGATTCCAGGGCCGGCCAATCAGCCCTCAAGGAATGATCCGAGGGGGAAGCCCGCTGCACCATAATCAGGCACGCCCTGGCCACATAGGAACCGCAAACCGAGGCCTGCAAACTTAAAGCAGTCGCCTCAAAGGACGACCTTAAGGCCGCCTCCAATCTTCTGTCTTGGGCGTCCTTTAGGGCCGTGCCACCTTCCACCGGCAAAGCCGTTTTCTTAGTCACCGCAGTGATTAAAGAATCCACGGTAGGCCACAGATAGGCCTCACGTTCACTTTCAGGCAAAGGATAGAGGCGGGACATAGCCCTAGCCACTTTGAGGGTCGCTTCCGGGACATCCCATTGAGCCAAAATTAAGGTGTGCATGGCATCATGCACGTGGAAGGTTCTAGGCGGGCGCTTCGTCCCCAGCATAATGGCAGAGCCAACAGGGGCTGAGGGAGAGACGTCCTCCGGAGAGGAAATCTTCAAAGTGTCCATGGCCTGTAACAACAGGTTGGGCAAATCCTCTGGGCTAAAAAGCCGCGCTGCAGAGGGGTCATCCGCTCCATCCGAGCGGGGATCTATCTCCTCCAAGGAATCCGCACAGGACCGTTGGGAGACCTCAGACACGCTGCCCTCATCTACGTCGGAGGAGACAAAGTCCTCCAAGGCCTGGGAATCAACCCGAGGGCGTTACCTCTGGGAACCTCAACCTCTTTACCAGACGAGGGAGCAGGGGCAGCGTTTTGCATGAGGAAAGCCTGATGCAGCAGCAAAACAAACTCGGGGGAGAAACCCCCCAGACTGTGCACTTCCGCAGCCTGGGCAACAGCCCTAGACGCACCCTCAACCGGCGCTCGCAAGAGCGGGGGAGAGACATGCTGCGCATCCAAAATGGCGTCCGGCGCGACACTCCGCGAAGGAGCCGCGCGGGAAGAACGGCGCTTAACTTAGCCGCTTTTGTGCCGTCGCCCAAATTAAGGGCGTTCATGGCATTAATGTCTCCAACCTCAAGGGCGGCCCACGAAGAAGCCGTCCGAGCCGCGTGGCCGGCCAAGATGGCGGAGGCGAGGAGCGGGGGATGGGCGTTTATGGCGGGAAAAACCGCCACGCCGGAGGAAGGACCGGGACATTCATCGGTCACTAAACTGTCACCCATCAAGGGCGAATCAGGCTGTAAAACCCCCGCATCCCCTCTAGAAGCGCTCCAGCGATCCGGGGAGCGACCCTTTGCGCCCTCGCCCTCCGACGCCATATGCCACGAGGAGAAGAATCGGGGAACCCCCTGCCCGCTATAAAAAGGTAAAATTACCTGCTTGCCGCTCCGAGCTGTAACGAACTGGTGTCCCAGTGAGTAGCTGCAATGAACGTTTAAATAAACGTCGAAATAAACGCCTTTAAGGACGTTTAAAATTTTTTTTTTTTTTTTAACGGAGCCAGCGGGAGGGGGGAGAAAAGGAGGGACCTGGCACCACCAGGTTTGCACTTGCTCAAAAGAGCCCTCAACCCCAGGCCTCAACAAAACCTAAGGATTAGGCTTGGAGGCCTAGCCAGAGCTGCTGCTGTGTGTGACCACCACCTGCTGAGATAGAGAACATACTGGGGAGTTTCCGGCAGCACATGACCACATATAGGGAGGCAAAAGTTTGCTCTCTATCTCCACCTGCTGGTAGATGGACACAACCCACCAGTCTATGGATTGATCAGCTTGATGATATGGAACACAGCTACCACACTCCTAAACTTCAGAAGGAAATGCAGAAATCTCATCAGACGTAACTGTCACGAGACATCTAGCCACCCGTTTGAGCTACCCCGTGGCCACTTAGAGGGTCTATTCCCAGCACAGCTCAGGTCCACCTACCGCTTGTGCTCTACACTAGTACCCTCCTCCCACCAACTGAGTCCCAACCGCCTCTGGTCGAGTATCCTGCTCTCAAATTATCCACAGTGATTCCTAGTTACTGGGGCCACACTCCTAGTGGTCCCACAGTTCCCAGAAAGCACCCACAGACCCAACACACAAACCACCAGGATTCTTAGTCCAGACAAGCAGAGGCAATAAACTAAAAATGTATATTGTCATAAAAATATTTAAAAAGTGAACCATAAAGCAGATGGAACAAGAACAGCATACAAAGCGAATGCTACATACCTGTAGAAGGTATTCTCCGAGGACAGCAGGCTGATTGTTCTCACTGATGGGTGACGTCCACGGCAGCCCCTCCAATCGGAAACTTCACTAGCAAAGTCCTTTGCTAGCCCTCGCGCGCCCGCGCGCACCGCGCATGCGCGGCCGTCTTCCCGCCCGAAACCGGCTCGAGCCGGCCAGTCCAGTATGTAGCAAGACAATACACTTCAAGGGAAGACACAACTCCAAAGGGGAGGCGGGCGGGTTGGTGAGAACAATCAGCCTGCTGTCCTCGGAGAATACCTTCTACAGGTATGTAGCATTCGCTTTCTCCGAGGACAAGCAGGCTGCTTGTTCTCACTGATGGGGTATCCCTAGCCCCCAGGCTCACTCAAAACAACAACATTGGTCAATTGGGCCTCGCAACGGCGAGGACATAACTGAGATTGACCTAAAAAATTTACCAACTAACTGAGAGTGTAGCCTGGAACAGAACAAACAGGGCCCTCGGGGGGTGGAGTTGGATCCTAAAGCCCAAACAGGTTCTGAAGAACTGACTGCCCGAACCGACTGTCGCGTCGGGTATCCTGCTGCAGGCAGTAATGAGATGTGAATGTGTGGACAGATGACCACGTCGCAGCTTTGCAAATTTCCTCCATGGTGGCTGACTTCAAGTGGGCTACCGACGCAGCCATGGCTCTAACATTATGAGCCGTGACATGACCCTCAAGAGCCAGCCCCGCCTGGGCATAAGTAAAGGAAATGCAATCTGCTAGCCAATTGGATATGGTGCGTTTCCCTACAGCCACTCCCCTCTTGTTGGGATCAAAAGAAACAAACAATTGGGCGGACTGTCTGTGGGGCTGTGTCCGCTCCAGATAGAAGGCCAATGCTCTCTTGCAGTCCAATGTGTGCAGCTGACGTTCAGCAGGGCAGGAATGAGGACGGGGAAAGAATGTTGGCAAGACAATTGACTGGTTCAGATGGAACTCCGACACGACCTTTGGCAGAAACTTAGGGTGAGTGCGGAGGACTACTCTGTTGTGATGAAATTTGGTGTAAGGGGCCTGGGCTACCAGGGCCTGAAGCTCACTGACTCTACGAGCCGAAGTAACTGCCACCAAGAAAATGACCTTCCAGGTCAAGTACTTCGGATGGCAGGAATTCAGTGGCTCGAAAGGAGGTTTCATCAGCTGGGTGAGAACGACATTGAGATCCCATGACACTGTAGGAGGCTTGACAGGGGGCTTGGACAAAAGCAAACCTCTCATGAAGCGAACAACTAAAGGCTGTCCTGAGATCGGCTTACCTTCCACTTGGTAATGGTATGCACTGATTGCACTAAGGTGAACCCTTACGGAGTTGGTCTTCAGACCAGACTCAGACAAGTGCAGAAGGTATTCAAGCAGGGTCTGTGTAGGACAAGAGCGAGGATCTAGGGCCTTGCTGTCACACCAGACGGCAAACCTCCTCCAATGAAAGAAGTAACTTCTCTTAGTGGAGTCTTTCCTGGAAGCAAGCAAGATGCGGGAGACACCCTCTGGCAGACCCAAAGAGGCAAAGTCTACGCCCTCAACATCCAGGCCGTGAGAGCCAGGGACTGGAGGTTGGGATGCAGAAGAGCCCCTTCGTCCTGCGTGATGAGGGTCGGAAAACACTCCAATCTCCACGGTTCTTCGGAGGATAACTCCAGAAGAAGAGGGAACCAGACCTGACGCGGCCAAAAAGGAGCAATCAGAATCATGGTGCCTCGGTCTTGCTTGAGTTTCAACAAAGTCTTCCCCACCAGAGGAATGGGAGGATAAGCATACAGCAGACCTTCCCCCCAATCCAGGAGGAAGGCATCCGACGCCAGTCTGCCGTGGGCCTGAAGCCTGGAACAGAACTGAGGGATCTTGTGGTTCACTTGAGATGCGAAGAGATCCACCAGGGGGGTGCCCCACGCCTGGAAGATCTGTCGCACCACACGGGAATTGAGCGACCACTCGTGAGGTTGCATAATCCTGCTCAACCTGTCGGCCAGACTGTTGTTTACGCCTGCCAGATATGTGGCTTGGAGCACCATGCCTTGACGGCGAGCCCAGAGCCACATGCTGACGGCTTCCTGACACAGGGGGCGAGATCCGGTGCCCCCCTGCTTGTTGACATAGTACATGGCAACCTGATTGTCTGTCTGAATTTGGATAATTTGGTGGGACAGCCGATCTCTGAAAGCCTTCAGAGCGTTCCAGATCGCTCGCAACTCCAGAAGATTGATCTGTAGATCGCTTTCTTGGAGGGACCACCTTCCTTGGGTGTGAAGCCCATCGACATGAGCTCCCCATCCCAGGAGAGACGCATCCGTGGTCAGCACTTTTTGTGGCTGAGGAATTTGGAAGGGACGTCCCAGAGTCAAATTGGAGCAAATCGTCCACCAATACAGGGATTCGAGAAAACTCGTGGACAGGTGGATCACGTCCTCTAGACCCCCTGCGGCCTGATACCACTGGGAGGCTAGGGTCCATTGAGCAGATCTCATGTGAAGGCGGGCCATGGGAGTCACATGAACTGTGGAGGCCATGTGGCCCAGCAATCTCAACATCTGCCGAGCTGTGATCTGCTGGGACGCTCGCACCCGCGAGACGAGGGACAACAAGTTGTTGGCCCTCGCCTCTGGGAGATAGGCGCGAGCCGTCCGAGAATCCAGCAGGGCTCCGATGAATTCGAGTTTCTGCACTGGGAGAAGATGGGACTTTGGGTAATTTATCACAAACCCCAGTAGCTCCAGGAGGCGAATAGTCATCTGCATGGACTGCAGAGCTCCTGCCTCGGATGTGTTCTTCACCAGCCAATCGTCGAGATATGGGAACACGTGCACCCCCAGCCTGCGAAGCGCCGCTGCTACCACAGCTAGGCACTTTGTGAACACCCTGGGCGCAGAGGCGAGCCCAAAGGGTAGCACACAGTACTGGAAGTGGCGTGCGCCCAGCTGAAATCGCAGATACTGTCTGTGAGCTGGCAGTATCGGGATGTGTGTGTAGGCATCCTTCAAGTCCAGAGAGCATAGCCAATCGTTTTGCTGAATCATGGGGAGAAGGGTGCCCAGGGAAAGCATCCTGAACTTTTCTTTTACGAGATATTTGTTCAGGGCCCTTAGGTCTAGGATGGGACGCATCCCCCCTGTTTTCTTTTCCACAAGGAAGTACCTGGAATAGAATCCCAGCCCTTCTTGCCCGGATGGCACGGGCTCGACCGCATTGGCGCTGAGAAGGGCGGAGAGTTCCTCTGCAAGTACCTTCTTGTGCTGGAAGCTGTAAGACTGAGCTCCCGGTGGACAATTTGGAGGTTTGGAGGCCAAATTGAGGGTGTATCCCTGCCGGACTATTTGCAGAACCCACTGATCGGAGGTTATGAGAGGCCACCTTTGGTGAAAAGCTTTCAACCTCCCCCCGACTGGCAGGTCGCCCGGCACGGACACTTGGATGTCGGCTATGCTCTGCTGGAGCCAGTCAAAAGCTCGCCCCTTGCTTTTGCTGGGGAGCCGCGGGGCCTTGCTGAGGCGCACGCTGCTGACGAGAGCGAGCGCGCTGGGGCTTAGCCTGGGCCACAGGCTGTCGGGAAGGAGGATTGTACCTACGCTTGCCAGAAGTATAGGGAACAGTCTTCCTTCCCCCGAAAAATCGTCTACCTGTAGAGGTAGAAGCTGAAGGCTGCCGGCGGGCGAACTTGTCGAATGCGGTGTCCCGCTGGTGGAGAGACTCTACCACCTGTTCGACTTTTTCGCCAAAAATGTTGTCCGCACGGCAAGGCGAGTCCGCAATCCGCTGCTGGAGTCTATTCTCCATGTCGGCGGCACGCAGCCATGAGAGCCTGCGCATCACCACACCTTGAGCAGCGGCCCTGGACGCAACATCAAAAGTGTCATAAACTCCTCTGGCCAGGAATTTTCTGCACGCCTTCAGCTGCCTGACCACCTCCTGAAAAGGCTTGGCTTGCTCGGGGGGAAGAGCATCAACCAAGCCCGCCAACTGCCGCACATTGTTCCGCATGTGGATGCTCGTGTAGAGCTGGTAAGACTGGATCTTGGACACGAGCATAGAGGAATGGTAGGCCTTCCTCCCAAAGGAGTCTAAGGTTCTAGCGTCTTTGCCCGGGGGCGCCGAAGCATGTTCCCTAGAACTCTTAGCCTTCTTTAGGGCCAGATCCACAACTCCAGAATCATGAGGCAACTGCGTGCGCATCAGCTCTGGGTCCCCATGGATCCGGTACTGGGACTCGATCTTCTTGGGGATGTGGGGGTTAGTTAATGGTTTTGTCCAGTTCGCAAGCAATGTCTTCTTTAGGACATGGTGCAAGGGAACAGTGGACGCTTCCTTAGGTGGAGAAGGATAGTCCAGGAGCTCAAACATTTCAGCCCTGGGCTCGTCCTCCACAACCACCGGGAAGGGGATGGCCGTAGACATCTCCCGGACAAAGGAGGCAAAAGACAGACTCTCGGGAGGAGAAAGCTGTCTCTCAGGAGAGGGAGTGGGATCAGACGGAAGACCCTCAGACTCCTCGTCAGAGAAATATCTGGGATCTTCCTCTTCCTCCCACGAGGCCTCACCCTCGGTGTCAGACACAAGTTCACGGACCTGTGTCTGCAACCTCGCCCTGCTCGACTCTGTGGAGCCACGTCCACGATGGGGGCGTCGAGAGGTAGACTCCCTGGCCCGCATCGGCGAAGCTCCCTCCGCCGACGTAGTCGGGGAGCCTTCCTGGGAGGTGGCCGCGGTCGGCACCGCACGCGGTACCGACGTCGGGGACCTCAACCTGGGCGATGGGCCAGCCGGCGCCACGCTCGACGGTACCGGAGGCGCAAGCACCGCCGGTACCGGAGGGGTAGGGCGCAACAGCTCTCCCAGAATCTCTGGGAGGACGGCCCGGAGGCTCTCGTTTAGAGTGGCTGCAGAGAAAGGCTGAGAGGTCGATGCAGGCGTCGACGTCAGAACCTGTTCCGGGCGTGGAGGCTGTTCCGGGCTGTCCAGAGCGGAGCGCATCGACACCTCCTGAACAGAGGGTGAGCGGTCCTCTCGGTGCCGATGCCTGCTGGGTGCCGAATCCCTCGGCGACCCAGAGCTCTCGGTGCCGACACGGGGAGGAGACCGGTGTCGATGCTTCTTCGATTTCTTCCGAAGCATGTCACCGGAGCTCCCCGGCACCGACGAGGAGGACGTCGAATCCATCCGTCGCTTCCTCGGGGCCGAGACTGAAGAAGGTCGATCTCGGGGGGGCTGTACCGCAGGAGCCCTCAGGGTAGGAGGAGACCCACCCGAGGGCTCACCGCCACCAGCAGGGGAATGGACAGCCCTCACCTGCACTCCACCCGATGCACCACCGTCCGACGACATCAGCAGACGAGGTCCTGGTACCACCGACGTCGATGCAGCTATCCGATGTCTCGGCGCCGATGCAGAGGCCCGATGCCTCGATGCACTCGATGCAGGGGCGGCCGAGGAAGATGGTCTGGACGCTGACGACGTCGATGCACTCGAAGATCCCGGTGCCGATGCCGACGAAGAGCCCGAGAACAACACGTTCCACTGGGCTAGTCTCGCTACCTGAGTCCGCCTTTGAAGCAGGGAACACAGACTACAGTTCTGAGGGCGGTGCTCGGCCCCCAGACACTGAAGACACGACGAGTGTCGATCAGTGAGCGAGATAACCCGGGCGCACTGGGTGCACTTCTTGAAGCCGCTGGAAGGCTTCGATGTCATGGGCGGAAAAATCACGCCGGCGAAATCAAAAGCCGAAATGGCGAAATTTGGAGCACCAAAATTTAGAGGGAGAAAAAAATCTCGACCGAGGCCGAAAAGAGGCCTACCCCGACGACGAAAGAAAACTTACCGGGGCAAAAAAGCTGGAAGTACGGGGAGGATTTACACGAAACCCGGCGAGGGGTTTCCGGAGCACTTCCCGACTAGGACAAAGCTTTCCCGAAGGAAAAAAACACGTTCAAAACAAATTGGACGCGCGAGGTCGACTTTCCGGGGCTCGACACGGCGAAAACACGACCGTACCGAGTGCGGACAAAAGAAGACTGGCCGGCTCGAGCCGGTTTCGGGCGGGAAGACGGCCGCGCATGCGCGGTGCGCGCGGGCGCGCGAGGGCTAGCAAAGGACTTTGCTAGTGAAGTTTCCGATTGGAGGGGCTGCCGTGGACGTCACCCATCAGTGAGAACAAGCAGCCTGCTTGTCCTCGGAGAATAACAGATAACTGAATATGTATGAATTATAAAACTACTACTACTACTATTTAGCATTTCTATAGCGCTACAAGGCGTACGCAGCGCTGCACAAACATAGAAGAAAGACAGTCCCTGCTCAAAGAGCTTACAATCTAATAGACAAAAACTACCTGACTAGTGCCTGGAGAATACAGGAAATGTAACTGCTCACAGGGTCTCAGTAAAGAGGTACATAAGTACATAAGCATTGCCACACTGGGACAGACCAAAGGTCCATCATGCCCAGCATCCTGTTTCCAACAGTGGCCAATCCAGGTCACAAATACCTGGCAAGATCCCAGAAAAGCTCAATACATTTTATGCTGCTTATCCCATAAATAAGCAGTGGAATTTCCCCAAGTCAATTTAATAATGGTCTATGGACTTTTCCTTTAGGAAGTCGTCCAGACCCTTTTTAAACCTCGCTAAGCTAACTGCCTTTACCACATTCTCTGGCAACAAATTCCAGAGTTTAATTACATGTTGAGTGAAGCAATATTTTCTCCGATTCATATTAAATTTACTACTTTGTAGCTTCATCGCATGCCCCCTAGTCCTAGTATTTTTGGAAAGAGTAAACAAACGATTCACATCTACCCATTCCACTCCACTCATTATTTTATAGACCTCTATCATATCTCCCCTCAGCTGTCTTTTCTCCAAGCTGAAGAGCCCTAGATGCTTCAGCCTTTCCTCATAGGGAAGTCCTCGTCCCATCCCCTTTATAATTTTTGACGCCCTTCACACTACAGACCGATACAAAGGCATTATAACATCCTCACTTTTGTTTTCCATTCCTTTCCTAACAATACCTAACATTCTATTTGCTTTCTTAGCTACCGCAGTACACTGAGCAGAGCATTTCAACGTATCATCGACAACTACGCCGAGATCTCTTTCTTGGTCAGTGACTCCTAACATGGAACCTTACACGACGTAGCTATAATTTGGGTTCCTCTTTCCCACATGCATCACTTTGCACTTGCTCACATTAAACGTCACCTGCTATTCAGACGCCCAGTCTCCCAGTCTCATAATGTCCTCTTGTAATTTTTCACAATCCTCTCGCGATTTAACAACTTTGAATAACTTTGTGTCGTCAGCAAATTTAATTACCTCACTAGTTACTCCCATCTCTAAATCATTTATAAATATGTTAAAAAGCAGCGGTCCCAGCACATACCCTTGGGGCACCCCACTATCTACCATTCTCCATTGAGAATACTATTTAACCCTACTCTCTGTTTTCTATCCTTTAACCAGTTTTTAATTCACAATAGGACACTACCTCTCTCTTCTCCCAAACTGAGACTGGAGGAAAATCCAGTATTTCCTATATGAATTTGAGCTCCTGGGCCAATCAGTGCCCAGAACAACAAGTTTTAAAAGTAGCTGGCCACATCACTGCAGGTTACCTCTTAGCTGTGTTAACTAAAGAGGGAACAGTCATTTCTCTGTAACAGCACCACCTGCTGGCCAAACTAGAGAAACACACTTCAAGAAATAATAGTGTATAAGCTTAAAACCCACTGTTTTGTCACAGTAACCAACAATAATTAAGTCTTATCAACATTCAGTGAAAGCTGATTCTCTCTCATCCAGACTGATGCATTATCCAAGATATACTGCAACTGGACTACCACAGCAGAAATGTCAGCCATCAATGGGGGGGGGGGGGGCTGTATATCATCCATATATATCCAGTATGAAACTCCGAAAGAACACAAATGACACAAAAGAAAAAGGTACAAATTAAACAGAGCTGGCTGACAGACGTAAACATTAAAGCCATATCCCATGATCCAAAGTATCAAAAATGGCAGAAATGTCCAAAAAACCAAAAAATAACTAACACGTTGATCTATGCCACAATGTAGCTCATCTAAAGTAGCCATTACAAGTGCCTCCGTATTCTGCGCCTTGCAGAAACGGGTCCAAAAAAGAAGTCTGATCCACATGCTCACTCAGTTGGCGGTAAACTGAGCGCTCAATCACTTTTGACAACACTTTTGCAATGTAGAAATAGGGTAAAAATTAGACAATACATCATATCCCAAATGCCCTAGACTAGAATAGGACATACAGTAGCCATTTTCAATTTGTCTGGAAGGACCCCTGTTTGCAAGAATTGATTAACAATTGCAGTCATTGTAGGCACAACAAGACCATCCATCACACACAACAGACAAGGATGATAAACATCATGAGAGAAAGAAGTCTTACAACACAACCCTAAGTTTTCCTTATCTTCCTTTGTACTCACAACAGAAAACTCATCCCAAGTGCCCACCAATATTTCCAAAGCACATGCTAGGGGGGCTCGACAATCAGTAAATAAACAATTAGTCTCTGTATCTTAGACTCAAAAAACACACTGAAATCTTTAGGCTGAAAAGGAGTACAAGACTCCTGATCCATTTTTACTTGTGTCAATGAGTGGACAACAGCATAAAGCTCCTTAGGATGATTCAGGGATTCCTGAACCTTTATTCTGTAATAGCAATTTTTTTCATTAGCTACAGTTAATTTATAGCCATTCAACTTAAATAAGAATCCTTTGTGTCTATATCCCTTTTACTTCTCCACTCCCTCTCTGCCTGACGAAGCTCACACCTAAGAGTTCTTAGGGCAGAGGAAAAGCAGGGCAAAAATTTTTTATGAGAGCCACCAATAAAGATGACCTTCAAAGGGGCCACCTGATCCAGAGCAACACACAATGAGTGATTCCAATGAATCACAGAATTCAATAACCCTTATAGTACCAATATCTTCTAGTAATGGGGCTCAAACATTCATCAATCATGAAGGTTCAACATATGACCAAATTGCCTTAGAATAAGAACAGTCTCCAGAATGGACTCCCGAAGTCACTCTGGAAACATTACACAACAAAAGAAAATTGTCCCACCATCAGCAAGTTAGTCACAGTAGGTGAAGGCGCCCAACCAGAGGGTACAAAGATTAAATCTAAAATGTGACCCACTGAGTGTATGGCCTGATTCACAATCTAGTTCCAGCACAGGGATATTTATTAAAAGTTAATCAACTGTAAACAGTGAAATAAAAAGTGACTTGACGTAGTCCTGCATTTCTGAATCACATGCACCTGCCTCAGGAGTCAAATTATCTCAGCCAAAATTAATAACACAGGCTCAAAAATTCAAAGCGTCCAATAATGAAAATTCATCAACATAAGCTGTATGCGATGCAAGAATTCATGCAGCATGCATACTCAAACAAGAAAAATGTGTATTGAACACAGCTTATGTTGCTGAATTTTCATTATTGGACACACTGATTTATCAAACTTGTGCTATTAACTTTGGCTGAGGTAATTCAACTCCTAAGGTAGGCGTATGCGGTGCCGAAATGCAGGACTACATCCGGTCACTTTTTACCTCGCTGTTTACAGATGATGAACTTTTAATAAATATCCTTGTGCTGGAACTATATTGGTCTACTTCCCCTTTTTTGTTAGTTTGTTGGTTCTGTGTGGCTCTCATGGGGAACCATTCTGCTTTTTTGTATACACTGATTCACTATCTGACACAAATCCAATGCAGAAAGGGTATCAAACAGCACATGAACAAAGTCAGCACCCTACATTAAAGGTAAATAAAAATCACCTAAAAGTATTAATTGGAGTAAATCAACAGGAAGAATAATAAATTCAATAACGAAGGCAATCACGCTGTCACATTGTTAAACAAACAGATCAATATTTTTTTAACACCAAAACATCAGCCAAATCAATATTGCCAGCCAAAACCCTCAGAAGTTGCATGGAATCTTTGTAAATCAAAAGTACATCACCTCCCTATTTTAAATCTCTATACGACCAATCCCAGGTAAAACCCACAGGACGACACTGCTGAACCAATGCAACATCAGATGCTCTAACCAGGATTCAGTAACCCCCAGAATATCAATGGCGTACTTAGAAAACAAATCTAATTTCAATGAGGTCTTGTTCTGCACAGAACAAGTATTCAATAAACGCACTCACAGAGGACAAGAGTCAGCCATGGCCTGACTGTGCTCAATAAGAACATTGGTAACATGGCGACTCTTCCCTACCCAAGACCTAAAATGCCTTGGAGGCAATGTGCCATAACAGCTATTAGCAGTAATAACTGAGATTCTACACATAGTGAGAAAAGAAAAGAAAAAAAACAAAGCACCCAAAGTGCACCTCAAGAAACTCCTTAGTTAAGCTGCTTTGTTAGCACAACTATATCAGCATGGCACCTCTACTGTCAGTCCCTCACTCTTCACCCATGTGCTACTGTCCTTGCAGGGGCTATCAGCCACAATGGTCAACAAGGGGAAAGGAGGATTTCAGCAAGCAAACAATGGCCGATGGTAAGCCTCAAAACCTGATGAACGAACAGCTCTCCAACAGCTCAATTCCATCTCTGATGTCACTGCAAAGCTATTTCATTATTTTTTTGAGTTGAAGTTTTCAATGTTTGGTGTCCATCCCCTTTCTTTTAGGTATCATCTGAGCATATCCCCATATCTTGTCACTCTAGATCTACAAATTTTTTTCTTTAGGAAAATTTTTTTCTTCTTTTCCATTAATACCTTTCAATTAATGGACAAGTAAATGTCTAACTTATCTCCCTTGTCCCTCCTCTCTTCAATGGTATACATAGTTCCAGTCCTACTTAACTAATGTATGAATCATTACCTTATTTACTAAAATGTGAACTTTCTATAAATGTTTTGTGTCATTTATTACTATCTTCCTAGGACTACACTTCTATGATTAACATTCTTTAGGGCAGTGGTTACCAAACCTGGTCCTGGAGGCACCCCAGCCAGTCATGTTTTCAGGATATTCACAATGAATATTCATGAAAGAGATTTGCATGCAGTACAGGCAGTGCATGAAAATTTCTCTAATGAATATTCATTGTGGATATCCTGAAAAACTGACTGGCTGGGGTGCCTCCAAGACCAGATTTGGGAAACACTGCTTTAGGTGTTTCAACTGTGAGACCCCGGATGAGGGTTATGGGGGTGGCCCTGGGAATAACTCAGCTAGACAAGGTACATAAACGTGAAAATAAATGTCTATTCACCTGGGACCTGTTACCTCAAAGGCCTGGAACTTCAGATGCAACAGTTTCTCTGGTTTAGTAACAGTGAGTAGGCCTCTGGCTAGCAGGCCAAACAGTCTGTGGCTGGTAGGGGCTGCCCTGCCCCAAACACAGCCCGCTAGCTCTGAGGTCTTCTAAGAACTTGGGTCAGGCTCCAGCCAGACCTCAGCACAGCTTGCACTCTTAACAAGAAACAAAAGTTGGCTTACCTCAGCCAGGTTACAGTGGCTTAACGTATTCTGTATAGGTATAGACTTGTGCTTCAGTACTTCCTTCCCTGGGCCTCCTTAACCTCAGCCAAGCCCTACCCTTTTAAACTCCCACGTATTGACTCCACCCCTCTCAGCTCA